>NC_060186.1:20034457-20254457 GCF_021184085.1 Oncorhynchus gorbuscha | reverse complement strand
AGAGGCTCAACCTCAAAAGTGAACTAGCTCCAGACAGTAGGATCAAGGCATTTGCCTTTGAGGAGAGAGTTCAGGGTGGATCAACGCTAAGGTTTACCCCGGCTGAGTCTGTGCCTCAAAATGGCATAAGTCCTGGTCAAAAGTAGTGTCCTAAACACGGAACAGGGTGCCATTTGGGATGCAGCTATGTGTTCTGACAAGAGGGGCTTGTCTGATGAATAATACAGTGGTTCTGAAGGGTTATTAGAATCCCTCGGAAGAACTGGGGGGAAAATCAATCAGATTCTAGAAATCGCTTTCAGCGCGGTGCTTACAGACCAGATTGAAAGAGCGAGGGCGGGATGAAGAGATGGAGGAGAATGGATGAGAGGAGAAAGAGTACTGTTCACTTTGAGAGAACAGTGCCTTGGTAAGAGTAACGTGTCCACTGTTTGCCCAGTGGCTGGAACCTTTCTAAAGAGATGGGGGAGCGGAGTAAATCGGACAGATTTATTGACGCGACAAAAGAAACAACAGGCTTACGTTTCGGCATGAATCGACCTTCCTCTGAGTGTCGAGTAGGAAAAGAGTGGAGGTGGGTGTGGACCCAATAAAAATGCCTGTCCATAATGCAGGACGGACACTAATTTCACTAACACAGAGAATGTAGACACAATGTGGACAGAGTTCCCCTACGAATGGGACAGAGAATGTGTGTGTGTGTGTGTGTGTGTGTGTGTGTGTGTGTGTGTGTGTGTGTGTGTGTGTGTGTGTGTGTGTGTGTGTGTGTGTGTGTGTGTGTGTGTGTGTGTGTGTGTGTGTGTGTGTGTGTGTGTGTGTGTGTGTGTGTGTGTGTGTGTGTGGTCTGAGAACCTCGTGCCATAACACAGCTAGCTGTCCAGTCCTGAGGAGACTGGAGGATAGTAGAGAGGCTAACATTCACATTTACTACAGCCCAGAGTCAGGGAGAGAGGCTAAGGGAGCACTATGCCCTGTAACACCACCCCGAAGGTCTCTTCTCCTCTGCCCGTTAAGGCCGAGGCCAGGGTTTTAGGAGGGATTTACCCTTCCTCAGTGTGCAGAGATATAGGGCTAATAGCCTTCTGTCGGTAGGATAGGACAAGGTGTGTGTGGAGACACTTAAAAACCGGAACAGAGGCAGTTTTCGGGTTCGTCTGAAACAACGTGGATTTGTTTCTCATCCCAGAGAGCGAGGAGAATAAAGCACAACACGTCTGTGAGTGTGTGTGTGTGTGTGTGTGTGTGTGTGTGTGTGTGTGTGTGTGTGTGTGTGTGTGTGTGTGTGTGTGTGTGTGTGTGTGTGTGTGTGTGTGTGTGTGTGTGTGTGTGTGTGTGTGTGTGTGTGTGCGGTCTGAGAACCTCGTGCCATAACACAGCTAGCTGTCCAGTCCTGAGGAGACTGGAGGATAGTAGAGAGGCTAACATACACATTTACTACAGCCCAGAGTCAGGGAGGGAGGCTAAGGGAGCACTATGCCCTGTAACACCACCCCGAAGGTCTCTTCTCCTCTGCCCGTTAAGGCCGAGGCCAGGGTTTTAGGAGGGATTTACCTTTCCTCAGTGTGCAGAGATATAGGGCTAATAGCCTTCTGTCGGTAGGATAGGACAAGGTGTGTGTGGAGACACTTAAAAACCGGAACAGAGGCAGTTTTCGGGTTCGTCTGAAACAACGTGGATTTGTTTCTCATCCCAGAGAGCGAGGAGAATAAAGCACAACACGTCTGTGAGTGTGTGTGTGTGTGTGTGTGTGTGTGTGTGTGTGTGTGTGTGTGTGTGTGTGTGTGTGTGTGTGTGTGTGTGTGTGTGTGTGTGTGTGTGTGTGTGTGTGTGTGTGTGTGTGTGTGTGTGTGTGTGTGTGTGTGTGAGTGAGTGAGTGAGTGAGTGAGTGAGTGAGTGAGTGTGTACGCATCTAATATTCTGCCTCAAATCCTATTTATGCTGATTTGAGGAGGCCAAGCTGATCCTAGAACTGTGACTCAGGGTACAGGTGTGAGCCGGCAACAGTTCGATACAGTTTGAGTTCAATCAATTCCCCATTTCCTCGACACTGGGCCCTGGGTTAATGCGTGAGTCGTCTGCTGGAGATGTTACATGGGAATTAGTATCCCCGTTGTCTGACTGAGTGACCAGAGGGCTGCTGCTCCCTCATGAATAAAGGATGGGAACAAATGTTCCATTCTGCAGCATGCCTCTGCCCAGCTGGGTGAGTGGATGGGTGTCTCTCTCTGTCCACGCCCCAGTAACTGTTCCACCAGCCGGTGATAACCCCCAGGGCAGAGAGGGCAAGAGAGAAGCCCCATTATCCCGGGTCACTGTCCCGTAGCCCAAGGGTGCTCCCACAATTTCGGAACCCCCTGAGCCCGGTATCTATGTCCAGGCTATAGAAGAGTTTTCATTCCAGTTAGGACAGACCCTCCAGCTACAGCTGAATTTCCCAGAACACTGGAATGTCTAAAGACAACAGCCTTCAGAGAAGAGAGCTGATAGAGAGAGAGAGCGAGATAGAGAGAGAGAGCTGATAGAGAGAGAGAGAGAGAGCGAGAGAGAGAGAGAGAGCTGAGAGAGAGAGAGAGCTGATAGAGAGAGAGAGCGAGAGAGAGAGAGAGCGAGAGAGAGAGCGAGAGAGAGAGAGAGAGAGAGAGAAAGCGAGAGAGAAAGCGAGAGAGAGAGCGAGAGCGAGAGCGAGAGCGAGAGAGAGAGAGAGAGAGAGAGAGAGAGAGAGAGAGAGAGAGAGAGAGAGAGAGAGAGAAAGCTGAGAGAGAAAGCTGAGAGAGAAAGCTGAGAGAGAAAGCTGAGAGAGGAATCTGTCTCCAACCACTGCTCCAACTAATTAGCCTGGAGACTGTTTGGACAGTCTGTCACAGTCTGTCCAGGAGGAAGGCGGGAGAGAGAGAGGATGGAATGGAGCTCATGTTCAAACACCGACAGAGGCAGACGGGAGAGAGAGATGGCGTGTGCACTATGCAGCATCTGACAACACCTGTAGGACAGTTAGATCCTCATTTGTCCCTTTCTCCCATCCTTCCTTCCCTCCTTCCTATAATCAACTAGTATATGAGGCAAAAAATGTCCAGCAGAGGGCACTGAGAGAAAATCTCAGGACAAATGATGCACACGGATTTCAGCTGTTGTTCCACTATTCCCATTATGAATTATTTATAAAGCAAAATGCGTTTCATAAATCTCTTTTGTCATCTCGGCTTAACAGAATTCGGCTGATGAAATTAGGTTGCAATGTGTGCGTTTACTATGACACATGCTAATTAGCGACGCATATGTACAGCCCTTCATCTTTTAAAATCATCTCCAGAAGAGACATCTACTTGATACGGAAACAAATAGATGCATAGATATCACCGTAGCCTGCAGTATAGATTTGGAAGCTTAAAGCTCAGAGATATGAACAAGTTAAATATTCATTGTGCATTGATAAAATACTTTGTAAAAAAAAAAAAAAGTAAAAAAAATGATTCTTTTTTTTTTTTTGAAAGGAGAATAGAATCCATTGAGCTGTGAATTAAACATCCACAGAGACACAGACAGAGAGTGTACTATAAGCTGGGTTTACATCTGGTAGGGGCTGTCAAAGTGACACTTTCCCGCTGTTAGGGTCGACATGCCGCGGAACACAGCCCGTCTATTCCTTCGCTCAAGCCCCAACTCAACCCTCTATGAGCTCAGTCTATACTTAGTCCAGCATGGATCCAGTTACACATCTAGACCCCAGTTACCCGGTAAATAACACATCACTTAAATAGAGTGGAGGGTTGGTTGAAGTTTGCAGGAATATCATGTGAAGTCTCTGTTGCAGGACAATGAGACCGAGAGAGTGGAGACAGAACAGTAATGAGCCAGGCTGAGACAGAGTCACGGGTACACGACAGCAGGCATACACAACAAACACACACGGATACGAACACAGAGTTAGAAAACGAGTTCACATTTTCATTACATATTAGTCATTCAGCAGACGCTTTTATCCAGAGTCACTTAGACGAGCAATTAGGGTTAAGTGCCTTGCGCAGGCAGATTGTCCACCGAGTCGGCTCGGGCATTCGAACCAGCAACCTTTCATATACTAGCCCAACGCTCTTAACCGCCAGGCTACCTGCGGCCCAGTTAAAGAAAGACAACGTGAGAGACAGAGACAGCAGCACAGTGAACACTCCTTTCACAACGATGTCAGTCTAGCCAGTCGAGCCAAAGGTGGAACATTCTAGGAATGGCTGACTGGGAATGTGACAGCAGAATGCCAACCACTCCTACCATCAGTCAGCTCCCCAGCCCCTTACAGGAGACCCCAGTTAGATCCTCTAGTACAGCCCCTCCCTCTGGAACGCTGCCACGCACTCGTCTAGCAGAGATACAGTGGAGGGATTCCAGGAACACATCACTGGGAAACGTTCCGTATTGGGAATGTGGCAGCAGAATGCCGGGCTTTCCCCAAAAGAGAGGCTGACAGCAGCTCCAGCAGTGGAGGAGAGCTCATCCCTCTCAGCTAGCCAGTTCTGGACTAATAAATATTCCAGGAAAACACACACAGCCTGAGTCCAGGGGATGTTTTCCTCAGGCTGCATGTGTGTGTGTGACTGGAGATCTGATAGTACACAGCCTGAATCCAGGGGATGTTTTCCTCAGGCTGCATGTGTGTGTGTGTGTGTGTGTGTGTGTGTGTGTGTGTGTGTGTGTGTGTGTGTGTGTGTGTGTGTGTGTGTGTGTGTGTGTGTGTGTGTGTGTGTGTGTGTGTGTGTGTGTGTGTGTGTGTGTGTGTGTGTGTGTGTGTGTGTCTGGAGATCTGATAGTACACAGCCTGAGTCCAGGGGATGTTTTCCTCAGGCTGTGTGTGTGCGTGACTGGAGATCTGATAGTACACAGCTGTTGTTTGATAGAGAGCAGAGCAGAGCAGACACACTGACACAGTCAGTTTTGTGACACACACTCATACACACTTCCTCTCAAGCAGTCTGCCACGAGCACACCACACACACTCTCTCTCAAGCAGTCTGCCACGGGCACGTCACGCACACTCCCTCCCAAGCAGTCTGCCACGTCTCACAGTCCCTCCCAAGCAGTCTGCCACGGGCACGTCACGCACATCGAGAGAGAGCGAGTCTCAAGGTCTCTCATGACCAAGGCCAGACGAACACAACACACAGGACGTGCAGAGGATTTCAACAGGGTGAGAGGACGACATGCAGGGCTCCCAACCTCTCCCTTCCAGCTGACAGAAAGGGCTGGAGCGAGGATGACACATAAACCAACCCTACAGACACACACAGCAGAGAAACTGTGCGTTCATATAACTGTCATGGTATGCACTGAGGAGGAAGGCCCTCTCTCCCTCTCTCCCTCCCTCCCTCCCTCACACACAGGCACTCGTAGCGTAGGCAGCTGAATGTGGTAATGAATATTAAACACAATGCGCTGCATAATCGGTCTCATCCACATGAATGACAAAATAATCACTGTTAAGGCTGCAACAACAACAGCTGTCACTTTACACAGGCAGCGATGAGGCAGACGGATGAGACTCACAACACAAGCCAAGGACAGGAGGAGAGGTGTATGCTCAGTGCTGTCGTTCCTCAGTCTTTCTGCTCTGAGGCCCAAACCAAGGCAGCTGTGACACGACAGCGTTGGGGAGCAGGGGCCGGCATTAAGATGTAGCCTAGTATTACTGGAAGCCAAACATTTTGTCTGAGGTTCCTTGCCATGTAATGCCATTGACCAAACACGCTCACCATCTTCACTCCCACATTAAAAGGTTTGTTTGTTTGTTTACACAGCAAAAACACACACAAACACACACACACACACACACACACACACACACACACACACACACACACACACACACACACACACACACACGCTCATTATTTTAGCCTGGGTAATTAGCATTAGCTCTGGTGAGAGGTTAATAATCCCTTTAGCCTGTAAAGCAGTGTGTGTGTGTCATAATCGTGTGTGTGTGTGTGTGGTAACCGTGTGTGTGTGTCATAATCGTGTGTGTGTCATAATCGTGTGTGTGTGGTAACCGTGTGTGTGTGTTAACCATGTGAGTGTGTGTGGTAACAGTGTGAGTGTGGTAACCTTGTGTGTGTAGTAATTGAGTGTGTGAGGTCAAGTCTGAGCATGCTGGGTCTCTGATGGGGTTAGCTGCTGCATTGCTGATGTGATGCGATTGGCACCAGACACGCTACTGCACTGAGTCATGTACACACACACACACACACACACACACACACACACACACACACACACACACACACACACACACACACACACACACACACACACACACACACACCCTTCTGCACTACAGCACTGGGAGGTAAACACAAACCGGAGTGCATACGCCTCCACAGATTACACACGATTCAGCAAAAGTGCACAAGTAACATCCTAATAGCTTAGTCTCACAATCCATTGTTGACCCAGATTAAAACTCTGCACCACAGTCCCGCAGAGCGCTGAGCTTGTGACTGTGTTCATGTCATCCTGCCCAGAATCTTCCCAAAGATAGTAAATCAGATGTGACTGTCACACACAGAGGACCTGTGCTACCAGTCTGGCTGATACCAAACTCAAAGTCCTCCTGACTTCAGAGTCTGGAAAGGCTGTGTTGATGTTGTCAACCCGGTGTGTTGCTAATGAAGGGTGCTATTGGTTCTCCTCGGTGTCTTTCTCACTGAACCCCCCCCCCCCGAGGGCCGCTCCCTTCCATTACCAAGGTTTGGATTTTCTAATCCAATCAACCCTGCAGCAAAAAAAAAAAGCATTTGAGAGAACCAATCATTGCGTCCGCTCAATTTCTGAGCTAATACTGCATTAGCAAACGGCCTCCTTTCAAGGCCAGTAAGTCACAGCTCTTCCTCACTGTGTGGTCACGTGGGTCGCGTCAGCCAGGCTACTGTGCTACCAGCGGTGTTGAATCAGGCAAGACAATGGAGACGCACTCAAGGGCCTCTGATGTTGCTGCGCGGGGCCACAAAACCCATGTTAGACAGCAGAGCTTTCCTCAATGGGCCGTAATGACACAGCATGACAGGGAATGGCCTGGTGGATCACTGCCCCTCCACCTACTGAGGGACCTTCAGAGGTGTCAATTAGACAGCAGCTCATTAATGGAACTGAGCCTCAGCCTTCCTTCAGAGTTGAAAAATAAGGACACTGCTAAGACACACACACACACACACATTCATCAATTATTGTGGAATGAAAGAGGGTCTTTGTGGACGTAACTGAAATCAAATCATCGGTGATAAAACACACAGATGAGAAAAGTTCAGCGCAGCTTCCATCTGGCTTCAGACATGAGCACATCTCTGGCATTCATGGACAGAGCAACAATATTCCCTGGGCTGTTACTATGGGAGAGGGCTTGGCCTCACATCCTATCCTTCACGCACGCACACACACACACACACACAGTTCATCTCTCCAGGCCTATGGAAACACAAGAGCAATGGTTCAGTTAACAGCCAATATCCCCGGCATAGTTGATCTGCAGCCCATTACCACTATACGTGCCACAGTCAGAATTGAAGCGGCTGCTGTATGAAATAACATTCGACACGCACCACAGTATATGAAGGAAGATCAGAAACATGACTGGTTTTACCCTTTTTCAGCCATCTCCTATGTCATTTGTTTAATCTTAACTCTAATCCAAGCTTTGACGGAAACTTCAGAGAACAGAGATGAAGGCTGGCACTGGCTGAGATTCATTCCCAAAATGTTGCTCCTTTCCAATCCTTCCTTTAAGATACGATTGGAGCACTGGATAGGAGAAAGCCACATGATTTAACCAACCCAGGCATGAGACCCAGCCCAGGTCTTTGATGAACGGCCATTAACTGGGTGTGTTAACAGGAAGCCAGTGGTTTACTCAGAGCCTCAGGGGAGCTGGGCGAAGCTGCCTCTTTAGAGACTGATCTAAGGAGTGTTTCGAACGGTTCAACCTAATAGTTAAGGTCAAGATTGGGGAGAATAAGCTGATCCTAGATCTGTGCCTAAGATTGGCAGCATCGCGTGTCACACCCATAGCGTAGCACCCAGCCACAGGAGGCGTGACCAACGGAAAAGACAAGGCCTGAAATCCCAATGAAAAACTTTACAGGGTCCAACATCTTTAATGAAAAGAAAAAGAGGGCTGAAATCCTAATGAAAACATTACAGGGTCCAACATCTTTAATGAAAAGAAAAAGAGGGCTGAAATCCTAATGAAAACACTACAGGGTCCAACATCTTCAAGGAAAAGAAAAAGAGGGCTGAAATCCTAATGAAAACATTACAGGGTCCAACATCTTCAAGGAAAAGAAAAAGAGGGCTGAAATCCTAATGAAAACATTACAGGGTCCAACATCTTTAATGAAAAGAAAAAGAGGGCTGAAATCTTAATGAAAACACTACAGGGTCCAACATCTTCAAGGAAAAGAAAAAAGAGGGCTGAACGAAAAAGTGTCCTCTAATGCATTATAATGTGTGGTGGCAGAGAAACACTTAGTTCTATGAGGGCAGATGGATTCTGTGATGACTGAGGGAGAGAGTGACTCAGTTATTACACACAACAGATAGGAAATCAACAGGAATGAAATGAGGTCGAGCAGCAGAGTGGTTTCTCAGTCAGGACTCAAGAGTAGGATGAAGTTGCTCCTACAACATAACACTGATCTAAGGTCAGTTATGGATTTATGCTCATCTCATAGATAAGCATAGGATTTGGGAACAATAAATTGAACCTAGATCAGTGCCTAATAGTAATTAAATGTGAGTGGTTTCCCAGGAGTAAGATCAACTTGCCTCTAACCTGGACACTGATCAAAGGCCGCCTATGGGGTTTCCCCTCCCAATGGTTACGGTTAAGAATTGAACCTCAGCATATTCAGAGAGACCTAGCCCTTTAGACAAATAGCAGTATAACAGAATCTAGGGGAAGCGGTGACCCATGAAACAAACCACAGCTCAGATAGAATCAAATACAACCCAGTAACACAACAGAATCTAAAGGCCAATCCTTCAGCAGAGGTTGGGAAACAAGCTTTTCTTGTCAGGTGAGATCAATGTGTTCTCTGCATTATTGTGTTTCAGTGTTCCACCCCACACCCGCTCATTCAACACTGTTCTCGAGGCCTTCTACCCCATGGGGAGGACAAGCCTCACTAGCATGTCACTCTGTAGAGTCTCTCCCTCACACACACACACTCATGAGAGCTAAGCTACTCAGCCACGGTTGCATGCTGTGTCACGTTGCTATGGTGAAGTCATCGCACGCACACACACGTTTTACCAAACAATTGATTCCAATTTTTAAATCAGATTTTCCCTAATCAGGCTTGGGAGATATACCACTTATACCATACCCTGGGGAATTTTGAAATACAGACGGTATGATTTTCAATACTGTTTTTAAAAAATAAAAAAATAAAGTGTGTATAAAAACTCAGCAAAACAAAGAACGTCCTCTCACTGTCAACTGCGTTTATTTTCAGCAAACTTAAGGTGTAAATATTTGTAGGAACATAAAATTCAACAACTGAGACAAACTGAACAAGGTCCACAGACATGTGAGTAACAGAAACTGAATGTGTCCCTGAACAAAGGGGGGGTTCAAAATCAAAATTAACAGTCAATGCAGCTGGTGGCCACACCAGATACTAAGGACTGCAGTGCATCTCCTCCTCATGGATTGCACCAGATTTGACAGTTCTTGCTGTGAGATGTTGCCCCACTCTTCCACCAAGGTACCTGCAAGTTCCTGGACATTTCTGGGGGGAATGGCCCTAGTCCTCACCCTCCGATCCAACAGGTCCCAGACGTGCTCAATGGGATTGAGATACGGGCTCTTCGCTGACCATGGCAGAACACTGGCATTCCTGTCTTGCAGGAAATCACGCACAGAATGAGAAGTATGGCTGGTGGCATTGTCATGCTGGAGGGTCATGTCAGGATGAGCATGCAGGAAGGGTACCACATGAGGGAGGAGGATGTCTTCCCTGTAACGCACAGCGTTGAGATTGCCTGCAAAAACAACAAGCTCAGTCTGACCCTCCACTTCGATCCCGCTCCAGAGTAGGCCTCAGTGTAATGCTCATTCCTTCGACGATAAACCTGAATCTGACCATCACCCCTGGTGAGACAAAACTGTGACTTGTCAGTGAAGAGCACCTTTTGCCAGTCCTGTCTGGTCCAGCGACGGTGGGTTTGTGCCCATAGGCGACATTGTTGCAAGTGATGTCTGGTGAGGACAACAGGCCTACAAGCCCTCAGTCCAGCCTCTTTCAGTCTATTGCGGACAGTCTGAGCACTAATGGAGGGATTGTGCATTCCTGGTGTAACTCGGGCAGTTGTTGTTGCCATCCTGTACCTGTCCCACAGGTGTGATGTTCGGATGTACCGATCCTGTGCAGGTGTTATTACACATGGTCTGCCACTGCGAGGAAAATCAGCTGTCAGTCCCGTCTCCCTGTAGTGCTGTCTTAGGCGTCTCACAGTACGGACATTGCAATTTATTGCCCTGGCCACATCTGCAGTCCTCATGCCTCCTTGCAGCATACCTAAGGCACATTCATACAGATGAGCAGGGACCCTGGGCATCTTTCTTTTGGTGTTTTTCAGAGTCAGTAGAAAGGCCTCTTTAGTGTCCGAAGTTTTCATAAGCGTGACCTTAATTGCCTACCGTCTGTCTGTAAGCTGTTAGTGTCTTAACGACCGTTCCACAGGTGCACGTTCAGTAATTGTTCATGGTGTTTAAACCCTTTACAAATTAGATTTGTAAAGTTATTTGGATTTTTACAAATTATCTTTGAAAGACAGGGTCCTGAAAAAATAAATTCCCTTGTTTTTGAAAGAATAACACATTTTTTGTCCATTAAAATAACATCAAATTGATCAGAAAATACAGTGTAGACATTGTTAACGTTGTAAATGACTGTTGTAGCTGAAAACAGCTGATTTTTTATGGAATGTTTACATAGGCGTACAGAGGCCCAATATCAGCAGCCATCACTCCTGTGTTCCTATGGCATGTTGTGTTAGCTAATCCAAGTTTATCATTTTAAAAAGGCTAACTGATCATTAGAAAAAACCCTTTTGCAATTATGTTAGCACAGCTGAAAACTGCCGTGCTAATTAAAGAAGCAATAAAACTGGCCTTCTTTAGACTATTTGAGTATCTGGAGGATCAGCCTTTGTGGGTTCGATTACAGGCTCAAAATGGCCAGAAACAAATAACTTTCTTCTGAAACTCGTCAGTCTATTCTTGTTCCCGAGAAATGAAGGCTATTCCAGTGCGAGAAATTGCCAAAAAACTGAAGATCTTGTACAACGCTGTGTACTACTCCCTTCACAGAACAGCGCAAACTGACTAACCAGAATAGAAAGAGTGGGAGACCCCGGTGCACAACTGAGCTAGAGGACACATACATTAGAGTGTCTAGTTTGAGAAACAGATGCCTCAAGTCCTCAACTGGCAGCTTCATCAAATAGTACCCGCAAAACACCAGTCTCAATGTCAACAGTGAAGAGGCAACTCCGGGATGCTGGCCTTCTAGGCAGAGTTCCTCTGTCCAGTGTCTGTGTTCTTTTGCCCATCTTAATCTTTTCTTTTTATTGGCCAGTCTGAGATATGGCTTTTTCTTTGCAACTCTGCCTAGAAGACCAGCATCCCGGAATTGCTTCTTCACTTCACACAAGAAATCTAAGCTATAGCAAATGATATCCAGCTCAGTGCTCCAGCTATGCATTTGGTTTGCAAACTTGCTAGCTAAGTGGCTAGATATCAAGATCAAAAGGTTCATCACACAGGTAGTTACAGCAGACATTCAATCCCCTCTTGGATCAAGATCCATGTTGCCTAAATTGTTTTGTGCATCCCCCAAAAATAGCGCCCCTTGTGTGCACATTTGCGAATACCGTATATGCCGCTATGGTATAAAACAGTATGATGGTATGAAAATCTGGACACTGCCCTACCCTAACCCCAAAGCCCTACCCCTAAACCTAAACCCAAAGCCCTAAACCTAACCCTACACTCTAAACCCCAAATCTACCCCTAACCTCTAAACCTAATTGTAACTGTAACCTTAAACCTTACCCCTAAGCACAAAATATAATTTTTCCCTGTGGGGCAAGTGTCCACGAATTTCCATGTTTTACTATCCTTGTGAGAACCCCCAAGCACGGGGCGGCAGGTAGCCTAGTGGTTAGAGCGTTGGAAGAGTAACCGAAAGGTAGCAAGATCGAATTCCAAGGTACAAACAAATCTGTCGTTCTGCCCCTGAACAAGGCAGTTCATCTTGTTCCTAGGACTAGTTAAATATACACTGCTCAAAAAATAAAGGGAACACTTAAACAACACAATGTAACTCCAAGTCAATCACACTTCTGTGAAATCAAACTGTCCACTTAGGAAGCAACACTGATTGACGATAAATTTCACATGCTGTTGTGCAAATGGAATAGACAACAGGTGGAAATTATAGGCAATTAGCAAGACACCCCCAATAAAGGAGTGGTTCTGCAGGTGGTGAACACAGACACTTTCTCAGTTCCTATGCTTCCTGGCTGATGTTTTGGTCACTTTTGAATGCTGGCGGTGCTTTCATTCTAGTGGTAGCATGTGACGGAGTCTACAACCCACACAAGTGGCTCAGGTGGTGCAGCTCATCCAGGATGGAACATCAATGCAATCTGTGGCAAGAAGGTTTGCTGTGTCTGTCAGCGTAGTGTCCAGAGCATGGAGGCGCTACCAGGAGACAGGCCAGTACATCAGGAGACGTGGAGGAGGCCGTAGGAGGTGAACAACCCAGCAGCAGGACCGCTACTTCCACCTTTGTGCAAGGAGCAGGAGGAGCACTGCCAGAGCCCTGTAAAATGACCTCCAGCAGGCCACAAATGTGCATGTGTCTTCTCAAACAGTCAGAAACAGACTCCATGAGGGTGGTATGAGGGCCCAACATCCACAGGTGGGGGTTGTGCGACACCGTACAGAACACCAAGATTGGCAAATTCGCCACTGGCGCCCTGTGCTCTTCACAAATGAAAGCAGGTTCACACTGAGCACATGTGACAGACGTGACAGAGTCTGGAGACGCCGTGGAGAACGTTCTGCTGCCTGCAACATCCCCCAGCATGACCGGTTTGGCGGTGGGTCAGTCATGGTGTGGGGTGGCATTTCTTTGGGGGCCGGACAGCCCTCCATGTGCTCGCCAGAGGTAGCCTGACTGCCATTAGGTACCGAGATGAGATCCTCAGACCCCTTGTGAGACCATATGCTGGTGCGGTTGGCCCTGGGTTCCTCCTAATGCAAGACAATGCTAGACCTCATGTGGCTGGAGTGTGTCAGCAGTTCCTGCAAGAGGAAGGCATTGATGCTATGGACTGGCCCACCCGTTCCCCATACCTGAATCCAATTGAGCACATCTGGGACATCATGTCTCGCTCCATCCACTAACGCCACGTTGCACCAGACTGTCCAGGAGTTGGCGGATGCTTTAGTCCAGGTCTGGGAGGAGATCCCTCAGGAGTCCACCCGCCATCTCATCAGGAGCATGCCCATGTGTTGTAGGGAGGTCATACAGGCACGTGGAGGCCACACACACTACTGAGCCTCATTTTGACTTGTTTTAAGGACATTATATCAAAGTTGGATCAGCCTGTAGTGTGGTTTTCCACTTTAATTTTGAGTGTGACTCCAAATCCAGACCTCCATGGGTTGATAAATTTGATTTCCAATGATAATTTTTGTGTGATTTTGTTGTCAGCACATTCAGCTATGTAAAGAAAAAAGTATTTAATAAGAATATTTCATTCATTCATTCATCTAGGATGTGTTATTTTAGTGTTCCCTTTATTTTTTTGAGCAGTGTATATATATATTTTTTTTTAAAGCACGACACAGCTACTTCTCAGGTGGAGCAGCAACACGCTCATTACCATCGCAGGCTGGTGTCACACATTATTATCATTTTTACACACACGGTCACACATTCCTAGCTCCTGCGGCCCCTGGACAAAGCCATTAGTATACAGCCAACCCAGCTGCTACAGAGGCAATGTATTTGTGTGAGTGCACACGCTTGTCCATGGGGCTGGGGGGACATTGGCCAAGGAGGACAAGCTTGGATTGACGCACCAGAAAATCACAGAGAACACCTGCAACACTGGGACCCTTGCAATTACTCCTCTTAAAAGAAAACTCCCCTCACACACACATGGGCAGGCGGTTGTAACCCGAGAGATGAGAACAGAAGAGAAGAGCGAACAAAAGGAGGAGGAAATACAAAGGAAATAGCATAATAGAGAAGAGAGCACTCTATCCCTTTGGCCTATAGTCACATGGCCATTGTATTAAAGTGATGTGAAGCAGGGCCAGTCTCATCTATCCAGGCCAGTTCATTGAATGGACTTCTCTCCGGCTTCCTGGGTTAAAGTCATTAAGACCAGCCAGTTGAATGAAGGAGTGTTATCTGTGAGTGACTCACTCTCTACAACCAGGCCAGGAAGTGAGGCACGGAGAAATGACAGCAGAGGAGAGGACATGTTATGTTGATTGGAGACCCAGATTCTCAGTGTAGCTGGGCGAGTGGGCTCTGTATGCAGGCTGTAGTGTGGACTAGATTCTCTGTCTGCAAAGATGGAGAGTGTGCATTGGGTTCTATATAGATGGCAAAGGGGAGTCGACAGAAATAGTGCACTATATGGTGGATATGGGTGTGTGTGTGAAGGCTTGTGGCTCTCTGGGAGGAAGAGAAAAGTGTCTCAGGGTTTGTAATGACAGTGTTGCTCAACCTCCATGGAACTGCAAGACACTGTCACTCAGCTCTACACACACACACACACACACACACACACACACACACACACACACACACACACACACACACACACACACACACACACACACACACACGGAAGAAGAACCCAGACACACTCACAACCACACACCAAGAAGGAACTTCCAGAAAACATGGCAGGGAGTCAAGCCCACACAACAACAGGAAGAGAGAAAAAGGATGATTGCATACTAAAAACACACTTCCAACTGAACAGCAAAGTTCACAGGAGAGAGGTTCAGACAAGAAATATCTGATCTCAACAGTCTATTCTATTCAAAGGAAATAACTCATACAGTTGAAGTCAGAAGTTAACATACACCTTAGTCAAGTACATTTAAACTCAGTTTTTCACAATTCCTGACATTTAATCCTAGTAAAAATTCCCTGTTTAGGATCACCACTTTATTAAAAGAATGTGAACTGTCAGAATAATAGTGGAGGATGATTTATTTTATTTATTTCGTCACATTCCCAGTGGGTCAGAAGTTTACATACACTCAATTAGTATTTGGTAGCATTGCCTTTAAATTGTTTAACCTGGGTCAAACGTTTCAGGTAGCCTTCCACAATAAGTTGGGTGAATTTTGGCCCATTCCTCCTGACAGAGCTGGTGTAACTGAGTCAAGTTTGGAGGCCTCCTTGCTCCCACACACTTTTTCAGTTCTTTTTGTTCTTAAGCCATTTTGCCACAACTTTGGAAGTATGCTTGGGGTCATTGTCCATTTGGAAGACCCATTTGCGACCAAGCTTTAACTTCCTGACTGATGTCTTGAGATGCTGTTTCAATATATCCACATTTTCCTTGCTCTTGATGGCATCTATTTTGTCATTATGGCCAAACAGTTTCACCAGACCAGAGGACATTTCTGCAAAAAGTACCTTCAATGTCCCCATGTGCAGTTGCAAACCGTAGACTGGCTTTTTTTTATGGCGGTTTTGGAGCAGTGGCTTCTTCCTTGCTGAGAGGCCTTTCAGGTTATGTCGATATAGGAATCGTTTTACTGTGGATATAGATACTTTTGTACCTGTTTCCTCCAGCATCTTTCAAAGGTCCTTTGCTGTTGTTCTGGGATTGATTTGCACCATTCGCACCAAAGTACATTCATCTCTAGGAGACAGAACGCATCTCCTTCCTGAGAAGTATGACATCTGCCTGGTCCCATGTTTATACTTGTGTACTAGTGTTTGTACAGATGAATGCGTTACCTGCAGGCATTTTGGAAATTGCTCCCAAGGATGAACCAGACTTGTGGAGGTATCCAATTTGTTTCCCCATGATGTCAAGCAAAGAGGCAGTGAGTTTGAAGGTAGGCCTTGAAATACATCCACAGGTACACCTCCAATTGACTCAAATGATGTCAATTAGCCTATCAGAACCTTCTAAAGCCATGACATCATTTTCTGGAATTTTCCAAGCCGTTTAAAGGCACAGTCAACTTAGTGTATGTAAACTTCTGACCCACTGGAAGTGTGATACAGTGAATTCTAAGTGAAATAATCTGTCTGTAAAAAATTGTTGGAAAAATTACTTGTCATGCACAAAGTAGATGTCCTAACCGACTTGCCAAAACTATAGTTTGTTAACAAGAATTTTGTGGAGTGGTTGAAAAACTAGTTTTAATGACTCCAACCTAAGTGTATGTAAACTTCCGACTTCAACTGTACATCTCTCGGAGACGACATTAAAATGCTGGCTGATATTTGATGTTCCTGTAAAGATTAGAAGAAAAAAATAGTAAAAAAACAAAACAAATACAATTCCATGTACAGATAAATAGTTAAGCAGTTAGATTAAACAACTCCTTTGTAAGATAAATGTTCTAAAATGAAACATGTATGAAAACAGGTGAATTAACACTCCTCAGTTAGCAGGCTCAAGCAAGCTAAATCCCACATGGTTGCAAAAACTAACTAGCATAAATTTTTAACATGTTAGAAACGATTTAAACACACTTTGCTGGAGGCTAGTATTTACTAGTTAACAAAAAAATAATGTATGTCATATAAAATGGACTGACAAAAAGGCTGCTCAACAGTTTTTACACCCAGGAAATAAGACTCCTGAACAGGTAACCAAATGGTTACCCGGACTATTTGCATTGTGTGCCCCCTCCAGATACCAATTATTGGAGGACCAAAAAAAGCCGATACCGATTAATCGGACGATTTATTTGATTTTATTTGTAATAATGTGTGACATCACTGATTGAAGCGCTATTAGCGCGCACCCTGCTAACTAGCTAGCCATTTCACATCGGTTACACCAGCCTCATCTCGGGAGTTGATAGGCTTGAAGTCATAAACAGCTCAATGCTTGAAGCATTGCAAAGAGCTGCTGGCAAAACGCACGAAAGTGCTTTGAATGAATGCGTACGAGCCTGCTGCTTGCCTACCATCGCCCAGTCAGACTGCTCTATCAAATATCAAATCATAGACTTAATTATAACATAATAACACACAGAAATACAAGCCTTTGGTCATTAATATGGTCGAATCCAGAAACGATCATTTAGAAAACGTTTATTCTTTCAGTGAAATACGGAACCGTTCCGTATTTTATCTAACGGATGGCATCCCGAAGTCTAAATATTTCTGTTACATTGCACAACCTTCAATGTTATGTCATAATTATGTACAATTCTGGCAAATTAGGAATAAATGGACTTCACACAGTTCGCAACGAGCCAGGCAGCCCAAACTGCTGCATATACCCTGACTGCTTGCACGGAATGCAAGAGAAGTGACACAATTTACCTAATTAAGAAATTCATGTTAGCAGGCAATATTAACTAAATATGCAGGTTTCAAAATATATACTTGTGTATTGATTTTAATGAAAGGCATTGATATTTATGGTTAGGTTTGGTGCAACGACAGTGCTAAATCATCACCCGTTTGGCGAAGTAGGCTGTGATTCGATGAGAAATTAACAGGCACCACATCGATTATATGCAATGCAGGACACGCTAGATAAACTAGTAATATCATCAACCATGTGTATATAACTAGTGATTATGTGAAGATTGATTGTTTTTTATAAGTTTAATGCTAGCTAGCAACTTACCTTGGCTTCTTGCTGCCCTCGTGTAACAGGTAGTCAGCCTGCCATGCAGGCTCCTCGTGGAGTGCAATGTAAGGCAGGTGGTTAGAGCATTGGACTAGTAACCGGAAGGTTGCAAAAACGAATCCCCGAGCTGACAAGGTAAAAATATTTTGTTCTGCCCCTGAACAAGGCAGTTAACCCACCGTTCGTTCCTAGGCCGTCATTGAAAATAAGAATGTGTTCTTAACTGACTTGCCTTGTTAAATAAAGCAGTAGAAAAAAAAATGTATCAAAAAACATATTATTATTTTTTAAATGTATGCATTTTTATTACAAAGTGTTTATTTTTGTAATTATTATTATATGTAAAAAACATTTACATCGGCCAAATCGGTGTCCAAAATAACCTAATCGGCCATTCCGATTAATCAGTCGACCTCTAGTACATACTACCTCAATTGGCCCGACCAACCAGTGCTCCCGCACACTGGCTAACCGGGCTATCTGCATTGTGTCCAGCCACCCGCCAACCCCTCTCTGTTCATCATATATGCATAGTCACTTTATCCATACCCACATGTACATACTACCTCAATAAGCCTAACTAACCGGTGTCTGTATACAGCCTTACTACTCTTATTTTCAAATGTATTTTTACTGTTGTTTTTTAGTATAGTAGTGTGTGCTCAATAGCATCTCATTAGTGTGCAAGATCTTGAGAATCAGCTGCACATGTGATGGAAGAGTGCACTGCACATGTGATGGAAGAGTGCACTGCACATGTGATGGAAGAGTGCGCTGCACATGTGATGGAAGAGTGCGCTGCACATGTGATGGAAGAGTGCGCTGCACATGTGATGGAAGAGTGCGCTGCACATGTGATGGTAGAATGCGCTGCACATGTGATGGTAGAATGCACTGTGCATGCAGAGGGTTGCAATTTCATTGAATTGGGGATAGTTTAACCAAAATATGCCACAAGACCTAAAATTGCCTTATGTGTATCCCACAAAAAAAGGTTCACTGTTATAAGCTAACTTTTTTTGATGAATTTAAGCAAAATTCCCCAAATTTTGGAAAATTGACAGGAAAGTTTCCAACCCTTTGCAACCCGTGTTAAGACTTCTCCCCACCCCAGATAGGATTAACTCTGCAGCTGACCATCTGAACCTAGATGTTCTGCACGGCTCACTGCAAAATGAGCTTTTAAGCTTCGATGCTGCTCCACATCCCAAATCCTCCATCCAGCCCCACTGTTGGTTAACAGCGACTGGACACAGCCTCATATAAATGACCCCTTTGAACTCCTTATAGCTCAGCACATCTCATCTGTACACACCCCATTACAGACACACAATACGGACGGTCTCTGCAGTGAAATGGAACTGGTACTGTAGCTATGTGGCTTGTGTATCTAGGGAAAACGCTGATTCATTTGAGGCCAATTTGAAGTCTTAGGCAGATTAATGGAGGTGAATTAGGAACTTCAAGCTGCAGATAGTTATTGAAGGGGAACAACAACAAAAAACCTAGAAAAGCATATTGGCCCCTTGGCTGTGAGGAGCTGTGTTGAGCACCATTGGGTAATTAACTGCAGTCTATGTTCAGTGGACTGTGTGAGAAGAGAGCGCAGTTTGAGGCTCTCTGTCCGGATGGAGATGTTTCTCCTGAGTGTCACAGCCAACATCACAGCTTAATGATTCACAACAGGTTGAGCTGCATCTGTAATGAGGAAATGCCTCTCACATCTCATTCTCTCTGCTTGACTAGTATGGCTCTCACTTTCCATTCTCTGTGCTTGACTAGTATGGCTCTCACTTTCCATTTTCTGTGCTTGACTAGTATGGCTCTCACTTTCCATTTTCTGTGCTTGACTAGTATGGCTCTCACTTTCCATTTTCTGTGCTTGACTAGTATGGCTCTCACTTTCCATTTTCTGTGCTTGACTAGTATGGCTCTCACTTTCCATTCTCTGTGCTTGACTAGTATGGCTCTCACTTTCCATTCTCTGTGCTTGACTAGTATGGCTCTCACTTTCCATTCTCTGTGCTAGATTAGTATGGCTCTCACTTTCCATTCTCTGTGCTTGACTAGTATGGCTCTCACTTTCCATTATCTGTGCTTGATTAGTATGGCTCTCACTTTCCAATCTCTGTGCTTGATTAGTATGGCTCTCACTTTCCAATCTCTGTGCTTGATTAGTATGGCTCTCACTTTCCATTCTCTGTGCTTGACTAGTATGGCTCTCACTTTCTATTCTCTGTGCTTGACTAGTATGGCTCTCACTTTCCATTCTCTGTGCTTGACTAGTATGGCTCTCACTTTCCATTCTCTGTGCTTGATTAGTATGGCTCTCACTTTCCATTCTCTGTGCTTGATTAGTATGGCTCTCACTTTCCATTCTCTGTGCTTGATTAGTATGGCTCTCACTTTCCATTCTCTGTGCTTGATTAGTATGGCTCTCACTTTCCATTCTCTGTGCTTGATTAGTATGGCTCTCACTTTCCATTCTCTGTGCTTGATTAGTATGGCTCTCACTTTCCATTCTCTGTGCTTGATTAGTATGGCTCTCACTTTCCATTCTCTGTGCTTGATTAGTATGGCTCTCTCTTTTCATTCTCTGTGCTTGATTATTATGGCTGTTAATGCAGCATCAGCTGCAGAGACTGATAATATCTCTGAGGTGAGCTGCCAGAGACAGAATTGGAGGTCCTATTTCTCCTCTCAGGGTTAAACCTTTAAAATTCCATCCATTTTCCTGCTGCCGTTGCAACTCTATTCCAGTAAAGTCCCTGATT
Organism: Oncorhynchus gorbuscha; assembly: GCF_021184085.1. Lineage (NCBI taxonomy): Eukaryota > Metazoa > Chordata > Actinopteri > Salmoniformes > Salmonidae > Oncorhynchus > Oncorhynchus gorbuscha. The sequence continues at coordinate 20,233,776 of NC_060186.1, read as the reverse complement.
CAGTCACCTCACCGAGACAGAGCGATAAAAAAGACAGAAGGAATTCAATAACGGTTCCTCTCCAGGCACAGAAACACATAGTTCTGTGATGACAAGAAACAGAACCATGTCAACATCTCACATCTGTGGCCTAAAAGTCAGACTGCTGAGGGGGAGTGCACTCCGAGTGAGACACTGAGCTGACACACACACACACACACGCAAACAGACGGACCCACACACAAGCAATCGTACGGAGAAGACTAAAACGCTAAAACATTAATAAGAGTCTCTTTGTGATGAGAGGAATGCCGGATAAAGGGAGAGAGGGAGGGAGCGAGGGAGGGAGGGCAGAGAGGCATAATGAAGACGAGGACGTTGCTTGGGGGTGTGTGTATGTGACGGTAAATGTTTTATGGAGTAGCCCAAGTAGCTAACAGACAGCGAGGCTGTGTATCTGTGTGAAACAGAGTGTGACAAACCAAAGACCAGAATCCAGCTCAGCCTTCATGGATGCAGCTAGATAGTGCTGCACTGATCTTCAGGTCTACGCCTGCGTTCCAAATGGCATCATGTTGCCTACATAGTGCACTACTTCTGACCAGCACCCTATGGGCCAGAGAATGATGGTGCAATTTGGAACACAAGGAATATGTCTCAGGTGGTGCTATAGTAATCTGTCTGGAGGCAGAGATCTAGATCCTCTGATATATAATTCAACAGCCCAGCCATACACATCATACATAACACAGTTCACACACTGCTGCAAACATACACAATCACCGCAGAGGCTATTTCATGACCGGTCGCCAACACCTCACATCTGTGAATCTTTTGTTTTCACATTGAAAACACACACATGCGTATACACATACACACACACACACACACACACACACACACACACACACACACACACACACACACACACACACACACACACACACACACACACACACACACACACACACACACACACACACACACACACACAATGGTCAGTGCTAGTCGGGATTTCTTGGGACGTTCCAACCTTAAACATTTCTGATATGTAAACTCAAAATGGGGTCGGGACGTCCCAACAATCCTGGATCGCACAGACCCCCACCCAACCACCCACCAAATGTTATTTGTCACATGCTTCGTAAACAACAGGTGTAGACTAGCAATGAAATGTTTACTTACACACAAAGCTGATGAAGACAAGTGATATCGCATGACCTCAAGTCCAACATCTCTCCCTCGCTATGTCAAGACGTTGAGACAAGTCCACAGGCACAATTCTACAGGCACTGCCTTAATCACAGCAGTGCCTGTAGAATCTACCATCAATCAATGGCTCTGCTTATCTTCTTACACTAGATTACAGGAAGGCTTTCTGCAGAGACCCGAACCCTTTGAGTTCGACAACGATCAAGGAGAGCAGAGCAGCCAGTCTAAGGGGCTGTAATTACACACCCTTAGACCAGGGTAGGGGGGGTGAAGACAGACTGAACAACTTAACCTGGTGTCCCAAAATGGCACCCTATTCCCTATGTAGTGCACTACTTCTGACCTGGGCCTATAGGGAATAGGGTGCATTTGGGACGCACCCAGACTGAACAATATAGCTACACTGCACTAACACATGACCTAGTTAATAGTAGCTGTTAGGCCACTTAAGGTTCTCTGTTAACAAGCAGAAACGGTTCAAACAGGGATTGTGTTGCTGAGCTAGGAGGAACATACTGTCTTAGTTTGGATTTGAAGGGGCGAACGTGGCCTTAACCCAAAAACACTCATGAGCAATTCCTCTTTCTCCCTCCTCCTCTTCTCGGTCGCGCTGTGCGTCTTGCACGCTCTCCCCTCCCTCTTTTCCAAACTCTCCTCTCTAGCTTTCACTCTCTAGTAAACAGGTCCAATCCCAACCTAGAGGAGGTTGGTTGTGTCTCCATGTAAGGGCTATAGGGAGCAAATCGGTGGTAACAGAGATGTGGGGAGCACAGAGAGACACACAGACACACAGAGAGACACACAGAGAGCTGGCACTACACTGCAGACCTCAGAGCTCTGGTGGGAAACCTAACAGGACAGTGGGAACTAAGTGGGGGAGAGACGTGTGAAACCGGTTGCTTCGTTGAAGCTCAACGATCTCCAGCAAGTTCCTTGAAGCAAAAGGTGCAAACCTTTCAAATGCTTTTAATACTTCTCTCGCTGAAGTCATCCTTTTCTGCACCTCTCATTCCCAGTATCTCAGCCAGTACTTAGAAACAGGAAAGGAATAGAGAGCCAGGTCATGATATTGAGAGTGGATTACTGTCCTAAATCTGTCTAGTCTTCCAGTCAGCCAGCCAAGTCAGCCAGCCAGCCAGCCAGTCAGCCGTTCAGGTGTCATCTACTCCTCTGTAAAGTGAATTTGTCAGGTGTCATAACAACGTAACCATAACAGATCCTCTCTAACCATGACACACACACCGCAGTGCCATTATCCAGGTCAGATAGTGGAGCATAGTGTGTGTGCAGTGGAACAGAGAGAGGGGCTCTTCTATCCTGAAGAAGGGGAATCCAACCACAGGACTAACTGGTCTTTCTGTCTGCATGTCTTTTAAGGTTGTCATTTAAAACCTTTTCATACCAGGTAGTGGGATATGTTCTCATCTACAGCAAAAACCTGGAGAAGAGTTCCAAGAGTCAAACTGGAAGCTGGGTATGATTAGGTGGCAGTGATGATTAGGTGGCAGTGACCATGGTTGCATCAGGGGTCGGCCTGGAATTTAGTGAGGACGACACTGGGCTCACACTCCAACTTTAACCACCCATATACTCTCCCTACAATATAAGCTGCCTGGGGGAACACGTGTTAACTCCTATAGAGTGGTGCATCTTCCACACTGCTAACACGCAGCTCACGTGTTGTTGCTTCAGTGTACTAAGCTCCCTGAGGGATCCAGTCTGTCAGGTGACTCTCTCTCCTCGCCACTGTACTATAGCTACGGCTAAATTTAGTTCTGCTCAATTCTCTGCTGCTAGGTGTAGTAATTAGAACCATCATTTCTCTCCTCTGAGGTGGTTTCTGTTGCATTCGGACTGATTTGGGTTCTCTCTCCCAGCCGGTGGAGACAGTGTCAGGATTCTAGAGAGGTGAGGTGGAACAGATGAGTTTGATGGTGAAGTTGGAAATGTTTTGTTTTTGTATTTTTTGTATTTTTTTTTGTGGCATATCCCAACTTCCCCCGAGACGCCCTCGGAGGGTGGGGTCACGGAAACGGATCAGCCATGATTGACGGCGAACCGTAGAGTCATTAGAGTTAACTGCCAGATGGACAGATTGTGTCAGACCTTGTTGGCTTGGGGAAATCAAACTAGCAACCTTTCGGTAACTAGCCCAACACTCTAACCACTAGGCCACTAGGTGGTATGTACACAACGCAAGCCACACAGAAACAGTCAGACAAGTGCATCACACACACACGTCAGGGAAGGCGTGCACACGCTCAGCCTCGCTGCGAGGGTACCAGAAGACCTTGTTGAGCAGAAAGAATCACAGAGGTGGGTTCTAGTCCCCAAAACAACTGTATAGAGCTGTCACAGCCCACCATCACCAGAGGGTGTGGGCAGAACTGAGTAATATGACTGATGTTTTGGTTTAAGCCACACACACACGTTTTTCTCCACTGCCAATAGAGATATTCTCTGAGGAGCTAAGCTCAGTGACTACAGTTCGTCCTGCGGTAGTGGGCACATCAGAAGCTGCAGAAGGAGAACAGAAGGAGATAGGAGCCACGTCACTTCAGAGCGCCACTAAGTAGCCCCAGCACTGGGTTGCTCTTACGAGTCATGTTGCATCCATACTAAAGCCTCTTTAAACTAACAGAGGCAGCTATAGTGCAGCATGTCTGTGAGTGGTACAATACAATAGGGCTCCTCATTATAGATGTAGGTTGCATTTAGGCAGCACCTCTTCTCAGGCGGTTTGAGGAGTAACCGCTGTCCTCTCTAGAATGGGATTAGAGGAAACCCTGGCACCAGTTTGACCCTCTTGTTCTAAAAAACTGGCAGTACAGCACAGAACTCTGCCCTCCTCTGTCCGCCTCTTTCACTCACTTTCTCTGCCTCTCCTTTAAGCCTTCTTCACTCCTCCTCTCTTCCTCTCCTCTGTTACCTCACACTGAATGGATTTGCCCTGTCTTACGTAACATCATTAGCAGTAGAGGGGCTATTCTCTTCAACGGAGCGCTGTGTTCTCCAGACGTGGTGTCTATTCCACCAAAGACGCTCAGGAGGCCCCCTCTTAAGCATGGATAAAACCAACCCGGCATCTCCCACACAGAGACACACACTCAACTGGCCGTAGTGTAGATCTTTGGCGATAGGAGGGAGGGAGAGGGAGAGAGAGGCAGAGAGGGAAAGCGAGAAAGGCCCAGCTCTGACACTAAGCTGACAGAGAGAACAACCACATCTCATTAGAGAGGCACATAGCATCTGCCAAACTCTTCCCCCTTAGCTTAGAACGTATCCTCTCGCCTTCTCTCATATCCTCTCCAGTCTTCCTCTCCTCTCAAATCAAAGCCACTAAATCCAGCTTCTCTTTTTTCATTTCATGACCTGCATTAGAAAACCAATCTAATATCCCCTCTTGCCCTCAGTGTTCCGCCAAGAAGCAGAAGTTGTCCAAACTTTTTCACAGCTTTTAGCCGAGTCATCCTCCATCCCACACATCAGTCCTCCTGGTGATGAAGGCGTTTTTCTGATTCCATTCCAGCCGCAGCCATGAACGAGATCCTGTAAAGCCCTTAAGAGTTCACCCCGCCAGCCTGCCAGGCTGCTGGGCCAATTATTTATCAGTGAGTAAGAAATCTTACTCCATCTGGTCTGGTCTGGTCTGGCAGGACGTGTGAGGGAGATGTGGTAGAGGAGATGAAGGGGAGTTAGTACATCTGCTTGATCCTAGGTAACACCACGCTGTTAGCTGCTGAAAATACACACAGACATGCACACACACGCACAGGCATACAGTGGCTTGCGAAATGATTCACCCCCACTGGCATTTTTCCTATTTTGTTGCCTTACAACCTGGAATTAAAATATTTTTTTGGTGGTTTTGTATCATTTGATTTACACAACATGCCTACCACTTTGAAGATGCAAAATCGTTTTTATTGTGAAACAAACAAGAAATAAGACACAAAAAAACAGAAAACTTGAGTGTGCATAACAATTCACCCCTCCCCCTCAAAAGTCAATACTTTGTAGAGCCACTTTTTGCAGCAATTACAGCTGCAAGTCTCTTGGGGTGCATCTATAAACTGGCCACATCTAGCCACTGGGTTTGTTGCCCATTCAAGGCAAAACTGCTCCAGCTCCTTCAAGTTGTATGGATTCCGCTGGTGTACAGCAATATTTAAGTCATACCACAGATTCTCAATTGAATTGAGGTTTAGGTTTTGACGAGGCCATTCCAAGACATGTAAATGTTTTCCCTTAAACCACTCGAGTGTTGCTTTAGCAGTATGCTTAGGGTCATTCTCCTTCTAGAAGGTGAACCTCTGTCCCAGTCTCAAATCTCTGGAAGACTGAAATAGGTTTCCCTCAAGAATTTCCCTGTATTTAGCACCATCCATCATTCCTTCAATTCTGACCAGTTTACCAGTCCCGGACGATGAAAAACATCACTGCAGCATGATGCTGCTACCACCATGCTTCACTGTGGGGATGGTATTCTCGGGGTGATGACAGGTGTTGGATGTGCACCATAGCGTTTTCCTTGATGGCCAAAAAGATACATTTTAGTCCCATCTGACCAGAGTACCTTCTTCCATATATTTAGGGAGTCTCCCACATGCCTTTGGCGAACACCAAACATGTTTGCTTATTTTTTTCTTGAAACAATGGCTTTTTCTGGCCACTCTTCCATAAAGCCCAGCTTTGTGCAGTGTACGGCTAAAAGCAGTCCTATGGACAGATACTCCAATCTCCGCTGTGGAGCTTTGCAACTCCTTCAGGGTTATCTTTGGTCTCTTTGTTGCCTCTCTGATTAATGCCCTCCTTGCCTTGTCCGTGAGTTTTGGTGGACAGCCCTCTCTTTGCAAGTTTGTTGTGGTGCCATTTTCTTTCTATTTTAATAATGGGTTTAATGGTGCTCCGTGGGATGTTCAAAGTTTCAGGTATTGTTTTATAACCCAACGTTGATCTGTACTTATCCACAACTTTCTCCCTGACCTGTTTGGAGAGCTCCTTGGTCTTCATGGTGCTGCTTGCTTGCTGGTGCCCCTTCCTTAGTAGTGTCGTAGACTCTGGGGACTTTCAGAACAGGTGCGGATGAATAATTTTGAAAGGCACTGTAGGTGATATGCATGTGATCCCACATCTTGTCAATCGCCCTACTGAAACACTCTATACCATGCCCCCACCGCTCTGAGACCAATGCAACAACCAGACTGATGGTTCACAGCTGTATATTGTGATGAAGATGAAGGCCAAACAGAAACATCTGTAGTTAGATTGCTGGTCCACGGGCGTCGAGCACAGAGCAGAGTAGGTGAATGAGTAGACTCCCTGGGACTGTACTGCTAATGAGACTGTTCATAGTGTGTGAAGAAGACTTTTTTAAGGGTTTGTGTGTGGGCCTACTTCCCTTAGATCATGGGTCTGCTCTTTAATAATACAAAAGCAATCTTTAACAGAGGATAGAACCCCAAGTAAGAAGCACACACACAAGTATCACATCAAAGCCGGGCAGGTTATTATCTAGGACTAGAGGGAAGGTGGGGCAGAGGGGTAGCCCTGATGGGAACGTCTATAATTGGTTCTGTAGAAACTCAAACCGATGTGAAACATTCAGAGGATTTGTGGTTGTATATCAGCACACTACAGTCACAAGGTAGGACATGCGTTCAGAACAATGTGCTATTTTCAGGGTTTACCCTGACAGGTCTTTTGTCAGTGTAAATACAAAAAGTGCAAAGGACCTTGCAAGAGCACACACACACACAATACCCGGGATCATGCTACAGATTACAAGTAAAGCAACGGCACTAACACCATTGTGTGGAAGGATTCAGTCAGAAAGAGAGCCAAGGCTCTGTACATTGACTCTGTAATCCAATATTGTCCCTGATCCACACGCTGGTAACTAAGCCTAAGTAGAAGATACACTCACTTAACACGTGTCCCTACTCCTACACACCCACGTGTGTTTACTGTCATTCTATACATAGAGCACAGAACAGACAGTACTGTTTGTTCATGGCTTCAGAGAATGAGTCTCAAATGACACTTTATTCACCATAGAACAGGGGTGGACAAACTTTTTGGCTCAAGAGCCATTTCAAAACACAGCATTTTTTGGGAACAATGTGTTTGCCAAAATCAGAATGCAGGCCAGAAAAAGGACAGTTATATAAAATATATTAGGTCCATTATAATTGACATAATTTCTTTCTATTTTTCTTTACACAAACGTCCTGCGCCTCGCGGGCAGGATTTGGCCACCCCTGCCATTAACCATGACACTAAGTACCACACAAGGAATGGGTTACCATTCCCTTCTAGGTGTAATTCAATGTATTTTATATATATATATTTTTTTAATGTTAACTAGGCAAGTCAGTAATGAACAAATTCCTATTTACAATGACAGCCTACGCCGGCCAAACCCGGACGACGCTGGGCCAATTGTGTGCCGTCCTATGGGACTCCCAGTCACGGACGGTTGTGATACAGCCTGGATTGGAGTGCACTACATTCGGTTCATCAACCGGGTCGTGTCAGATCAGTGATTAGGCTAGCTCATGGAAGGAAGGAAGGAAGGAAGGAAAGGAGGATCCATTCTAAATGTATATGGGACAGGCTCAGAATGACACAGGTCTGATGTGCGTCTGAGTTGTGATCATCATGCAGAGTCCCTCCACTCTCGGTGTCTCCCATTCGGAGCGACCTAATCTGGTTTAATGAGTCTGGTAGTGGAACGCTAGTGAAATATTTAAGGCTGCTGGATTTCCATGTGACACACACAGGCTGTATTTCTACAGTATCTACAAATATTTGATGTTGATTTCAACTGGGGCCAAGGTCATCCAGGAGTGCCTACAGGCGAAGTGAATCACCAGGGCAGGTTCTTCTAGCTGTGCGTGTGCACGTGTGTACCCCATACCCTGACGACACTGACATTATCGGATTCCCACTGAATCAGAAAGTGTGGGAAGCTAAATCTATTCTGACCGAGGAGAAAGAAGAAATACATACAGCCTGCTCCCTCAGAGCAGAGGAGGTACAAGCCAGAAGCCGTACATAATCAGTGGTAGTACATTTTAAATCGATTAAAATATCATGTTTGTGAGATAAATGTTCTATCCACTGGCCAAAGCCAGTTTTCCTTCCTTTTATGAGCTGGGAGCTAGAAGAATATTTCTAATGTAGTTCTCTGTCCCATTCACCTCTCCTTCTCTCCTCTCCTTTCCTCCTTTCCTCGGAGCCGTTTGAGTGTGAGAGCTGTCCTCTATAACTGTCACCTTGAAGCTTCACTGGTCCATCCCAGATGTACGAGGACCTGCATACACAATCAGGTTCAATTTGTTTTTCCATTTCAACCTGATAGACAGTAATTCATTTAGCCAATGTGGTCTAATTAAATAAACCATAATATTTTCATAGTGAAAGAGGAGGCCGATAGAGAAACGGAGAGAAGGAAAAAAAGACAGAAAGAGAGAACAACAACAAGGCTATCAGCTGTAAATCCACAGCCTTATTACATAGGCATCTCCACCAGGTGCCATTGAAGCCCTGATTAGAACCATATTACTTCCTAGGGATAACACTCCTTCACTTATCCGTTGGCTTGGCCCTAAGGCAGCATAGACCAAGAATTCTCAAAGCTATAGTTCAGTTTTCAAACAAAAGATCTTTCACTTTCAAAGCCATAAAAATATTTCCTGAAAATGTACCACAAAAGAAGTATGAAATGGCAAGGGTCTGTATTTTGTACTGACTATCGATAAACAGACTCCTTTTTAATGCAGAGCCAGAAAAATGTGAAATGATTCTGGTAGCTAGAGACCAGCTTCAGCTTCTTCACCTCAACAATCCTGTAACATGTGCACTGGGACTCAGGAGGCAAGTTAAGGGAGTGCATAATTGAATAAACAAATGAACAAAACATGAACAATGCAGAAACAATGACGCCTGGGGAAAGAACCAAAGGGAGTGACATATATAGGACAGGTAATCAAAGAGGTGACGGAGTCCAGGTGAGTCTGATGATGCGCAGGTGCACTTAACAATGGTGACAGGTGTGTGCCATAACGAGCAGCCTGGTGACCTAGAGGCTGGAGAGGGAGCACACGTGACACATGCCTTTCATTTCTCTCATTCAGTTCGTTTTTCTCTATTCAATCCAGCTGATTGCATGAGAGGATTTGAGAGGATTTTTTCACCCCAAAAATAACAGATTTAGAACATTACCATATTGAAAAATCACTCATAGCAACAGTCCAAACCAGTTGCCAACACAGATTGGAATTTTAGAATCATAAGCCTTGCAGGCAGCATATGCAGACCCCCCAGATCATTTCAAAGCTAGGCCGTGTAGTCCATTACCTATTTAATAAATCCCTCTCAGCCTCTGCTTGTGCCCTAGTGCAGGGTTCAGCCCTGGTGTCAGGCTGCTGGTGGGTAGTGAACGGGCCAAGACTGGGGCTGATACACTGAGTTGGATTAGTACATTAACTGGGAGGACCATAGCCAGAACTATAAACCCTCCATCTGAAATGTATAGGCCCTGTTCTGGGAGGTCTGTTTGGGGCACAGAATAAACAGCAAAGCCAAACCCTCCTTTTGGTAATGTGGTGTATCCTTTTGGTAATGTGGTGTATCCTTTTGGTAATGTGGTGTATCCTTTTGGTAATGTGGTGTATCCTTTTGGTAATGTGGTGTATCCTTTTGGTAATGTGGTGTATCCTTTTGGTAATGTGGTGTATCCTTTTGGTAATGTGGTGTATCCTTTTGGTAATGTGGTGTATCCTTTTGGTAATGTGGTGTATCCTTTTGGTAATGTGGTGTATCCTTTTGGTAATGTGGTGTATCCTTTTGGTAATGTGGTGTATCCTTTTGGTAATGTGGTGTATCCCCACCCCAGTATAGAACAGATGGCAGCATGAACACTCAACACTGAGGTTATGCACTGTACACGGAGCCAGGATGGAATTTTAGGGAATTATTGGAAGTAGAACAATTTGGGAGCGCGAGAGTGGAGACACAGAGATCCACTGGGAAACTCTTAACACTGTTGTATCAGGCCAAGAGGACTTTGTTAGTATCAGCTGTTATTTAGCACTGGGCCTCCTAAACTAACCCCTCTCTGACCAGCAGGACATGATGTACTGGAATCACACACAGTCGCACAAAAAACCAGAGAGACAAACACACACACGAGAGACAAGGTCAGGAAACACAAGGGATGGAATAGAAAGGCAAACACTGCGGATGGAACTGGAGGAGAATGCAGCTGCAAGCTCATGTTTTGCTTCGAGATGATACGACTGATCCACAAACAATGGCATTGAGAGTCACAGAGAGGAGAGTCATGCCATTCCCATCACCGAGATTATGTCTTTTGTTTGGCCTAACACACACACGCCTCTGTGTTTTGTGTATGCCCAGCCTGGACAACCCCTGAGCATATGCCTGATGCCTTCTTCCCTCACCTCATGACAGGAGAGAGGACCACACACACACACACACACACACACACACACACACACACACACACACACACACACACACACACACACACACACACAGCCTGCTGTGTGTTACACTACAAGGACAGTGGGACTCTCTTACTCCTCTCACATAGGATTCACCATATGTTGCCTGACAAAAACACTTGTGCAATGTTCATATGATCTACATATGGTCTACAGTCAATCACGGACTACAAGATGAAATCCAGCCCAGTCACGGACCAGGATGTCTTGCTCCCAGGCAGACTAAATAACTTTTTTGCCCGCTTTGAGGACAATACAGTGCCACTGACACGGCCTGCAACGGAAACATGCAGTCTCTCCTTCACTGCAGCCGAGGTGAGTAAGACATTTAAACGTGTTAACCCTCGCAAGGCTGCAGGCCCAGACGGCATCCCCAGCCGCGCCCTCCGAGCATGCGCAGACCAGCTGGCCGGTGTGTTTACGGACATATTCAATCAATCCCTATACCAGTCTGCTGTTCCCACATGCTTCAAGAGGGCCACCATTGTTCCTGTTCCCAAGAAAGCTAAGGTAACTGAGCTAAACGACTACCGCCCCGTAGCACTCACTTCCGTCATCATGAAGTGCTTTGAGAGACTAGTCAAGGACCATATCACCTCCACCCTACCTGACACCCTAGACCCACTCCAATTTGCTTACCGCCCAAATAGGTCCACAGACGATGCAATCTCAACCACACTGCACACTGCCCTAACCCACCTGGACAAGAGGAATACCTACGTGAGAATGCTGTTCATCGACTACAGCTCGGCATTCAACACCATAGTACCCTCCAAGCTCGTCATCAAGCTCGAGACCCTGGGTCTCGACCCCCGCCCTGTGCAACTGGGTACTGGACTTCCTGACGGGCCGCCCCCAGGTGGTGAGGGTAGGCAACAACATCTCCTCCCCGCTGATCCTCAACACGGGGCCCCACAAGGGTGCGTTCTGAGCCCTCTCCTGTACTCCCTGTTCACCCACGACTGCGTGGCCACGCACGCCTCCAACTCAATCATCAAGTTTGCGGACGACACAACAGTGGTAGGCTTGATTACCAACAACTGAGACGGCCTACAGGGAGGAGGTGAGGGCCCTTGGAGTGTGGTGTCAGGAAAATAACCTCACACTCAACATCAACAAAACTAAGGAGATGATTGTGGACTTCAGGAAACAGCAGAGGGAACACCCCCTATCCACATCGATGGAACAGTAGTGGAGAGGGTAGCTAGTTTTAAGTTCCTCGGCATACACATCACAGACAAACTGAATTGGTCCACTCACACTGACAGCGTCGTGAAGAAGGCGCAGCAGCGCCTATTCAACCTCAGGAGGCTGAAAAATTTGGCTTGTCACCAAAAGCACTCACAAACTTCTACAGATGCACAATCGAGAGCATCCTGGCGGGCTGTATCACCGCCTGGTACGGCAACTGCTCCGCCCTCAACCGTCAGGCTCTCCAGAGGGTAGTGAGGACTGCACAACGCATCACCGGGGGCAAACTACCTGCCCTCCAGGACACCTACACCACCCGTTGTTACAGGAAGGCCATAAAGATCATCAAGGACATCAACCACCCGAACCACTGCCTGTTCACCCCGCTATCATCCAGAAGGCGAGGTCAGTACAGGTGCATCAAAGCTGGGACCGAGAGACTGAAAAACAGCTTCTATCTCAAGGCCATCAGACTGTTAAATAGCCACCACTAACATTGAGTGGCTGCTGCCAACACACTGTCATTGACACTGACCCAACTCCAGCCATTTTAATAATGGGAATTGATGGAAATGATGTAAATATATCACTAGCCACTTTAAACAATGCTACCTTATATAATGTTACTTACCCTACATTATTCATCTCATATGCATATGTATATACTGTACTCTACAACATCGACTGCATCCTTATGTAACACATGTATCACTAGCCACTTTAACTATGCCACTTTGTTTACTTTGTCTACACACTCATCTCATATGTATATACTGTACTCGATACCATCTACTGTATGCTGTTCTGTACCATCACTCATTCATATATCCTTATGTACATGTTCCTTATCCCCTTACACTGTGTATAAGACAGTAGTTTTGGAATTGTTAGTTAGATTACTTGTTGGTTATCACTGCATTGTCGGAACTAGAAGCACAAGCATTTCGCTACTCTCGCATTAACATCTGCTAACCATGTGTATGTGACAAATAAAATTTGATTTGATTTGATTTGATTTGATCCCCTTTCAAATAGCCAAATTTTCACATCTTTCTTGTCAGCTTTTGCCTTTTATATAGCCATTGCTCTACCCGGCAAGGACCATGAAGCATTCAGCTTTGACCCAGTTGTTTGCGACCGTTGTCACGGTAACCCGGCGGGACAGTAGCATGTGCGAAATTCCTCTTTAAATGCAGACCTGCTTTCATTCTTCACATTTGCAACAGTAAGTTAGCTCACCATGCTTGTAAATAATGACCTTGTAATGTGTTCATTTTTCCTGTTGCGGAGAATAAAAAGGTTGGCTAGAGTTAAACGTAGTCAGATATGTTATGCTAATTATATGATCTGGATAGCCAGCCGCGATTGCAATGAACCAAAACATTGTCAAGAAGGTGGCTTTTAGTTGCCTGGCTTGTTAGATTGACCTATTCTAAATCCATTTTTAGTGAGCATATAACATTGCTATCTGAATGATGTTATTTATGTGTTTATACTTCTTGATGACAAGGACAAGTTTGATGTCGGATAACAACAATAGAATGTTCATGATTTAAAGCGTGGCAAAGCATACGCCGTCACAAAGAAACATTTATTTTCAAAGGAATATAATATTTTGCGTTTATGTTTCTGGTCTGTGCAGCCTACAGGCTATGCCATGTAAATGAAAATCAGTTCTTATTTTGTTCATTAAGCTGTTAAGCCTACCCCTGTTTACTGCCCCTTCTGGAGGAATTGGATACCCATATAAAACAGGATACATTTTTGTCAAAAGTTGCTGATATATGCATATAAAAAATATTATCGAATAGAAAACACTCTAAAGCTTCTAAAACCGTTTAAATTTTGTCTCTATGTAAAGCAGAAGTCTCAGAGCAAGTCTATCTTGTCATGGAAAAAGTTGGCCCAACTTTTTTTCCCAAACAACTACCGCTCTGGGAACAGTCTGTACGTGTTCAGCGCGAAGCCTGCTTTCAATGGGGCTTCTCATTGTGAGAATCGCGCGCTCACGAGACGTTGAGCGTGCCGAAAGGTCTCGGTCACGCGAAAAAAAAGTGTATGATTATGCGCGCTCTGCTCCGGTGAAGTCTTTTCTTCAGGATCGATTAAAAGACGCGTGTTTCGCTTCGTCCTCACAATTGCTGAACATAGTTTGACAAGTTTACTCGACATATAATATATATTTTCGACGTTTTGGTGCGCATCCACTTGAATTTTGCCTACATTTCGACCGAAATGTGGCTATTTTGAGAACCGAAAGACGCAGACTTGAAAACTAAACGCTGTTTTGGTAAGTATAATCCCTTCCAGGTCTTTTGATGGAAGAACAGCAAAGGTAAGGGAATATTTATGTGTTAATTTTGGGTTTCTGTCGACTCCAAGATAGAGGCATAATGATACATTTGGAGCGCCGACTCCTAGTATAGCCTAGTAAACGCAACCTGTAACGTTAAAAATAAATGTAACACAGCAATTGCATTTAGAAGTGTATCTTCCTATACATATGTAAAACATGCATATTTAGTCAAAGTTTATGATGTGTATTCCTTGTTAGCTGACGTTATCTGCCGGAGCTATTTCATTTCTCCTGACATTTTAGTAGCATTTTTGAACGATGCGTCATTGTAAACAGAGATTTATGAATATATATTGCAGATTATTGAAAAAAAATGAATGTACTGTGTAACATGTTATATTGCTGTCATCTGATGAAGATTTCAAAAGGTTAGTGAAATTATTATTTTTTTAATCCTGCGTTTGTTGATTGCATATTTTTTCCTACTTGGCTATGCTAATGAGCTATGTCTGCGGTGGTGGTTTGAAATAAATATGTGCTATGTTTTCGCCGTAAAACATTTTAGAAATCTGACTTGTTGCCTGGATTCACAACGAGTGTAGCTTTAATTCAATACCCTGCATGTGTATTTTAATGAACGTTTGAGTTTTAACTAATACTATTAGCATTTAGCGTAGCACATTTGCATTTCCAGAGCTCTAGATGGGACGCCTGCGTGCCAGGTAGGAGCAAGAGGTTAAAACAGACACAGCTGGATAAACTTCTCTCCTTTCAAACTCCCCACCAGTTACTTTGGCTGAAGACAGATAAACTCCAAACCACTAGGAGGCTGAGTTAGAAACGATTGCCATTAACCCATTATGTATCAGCTAAATATAAGGGCCTTTAAATATTTCCCTGTCAAAGTCAAGAAAAGAATGATGAAATGGCAATGTGCGTTCCCCAATGTGACGAGCACAGCTGAAGGACGACACTACATACAAAAAAAAATAACGCATTGTGATTGACAAGTTGATGTCGGACAACAAAACAATGTTCATGATTTAATACGTAACAAAGACGGTAAAATAAAAGGCAACGTTTATTCTGAGGGGTTGGCAGGACTTTTAAAATGCATACATTACCGCAATAATGACTAGGTCGGTTGGCGGAAATACACGCAAAGGCTTTGTTGTCATCACTACCTTTCAGGTAAAGAAATGACAGCAAGAAGTTGGATGCGTGGTAAAGTTGGCGGCAAATCTTGGTTAGAAAGGGGTGTTACAGGGGGCTGAGAAGACAGACGGTAAACAGTGTGCTCTGCCTCTCCCTTCCTCTCTCACCAGTCAGCCCCAGATTTTAAACAGCTACTCCTAAACCTGGAGAGAAAAATCTAATTTCACTCCCAAGGACAGAATCAATATATTGTATTGGCAGACATTACAGGGCATGGCATAGGATCTCCACTCTTATTCACATCAGTAATTCCACCATATGGACAGTGATTGTGTTGACGGTGATGGAGGAACACACACGTCCATTGTTGAGGCTCTCATGAAGTGATTTTATCCATCACAGCTGATGACTATGACATTACAGACCGCTGAGCAGCCAATTACACTGTGACATTACAGACCGCTGAGCAGCCAATTACACTGTGACATTACAGACCGCTGAGCAGCCAATTACACTGTGACATTACAGACCGCTGAGCAGCCAATTACACTGTGACATTACAGACCGCTGAGCAGCCAATTACACTGTGACATTACAGACTGCTGAGCAGCCAATTACACTGTGACATTACAGACTGCTGAGCAGCCAATTACACTGTGACATTACAGACTGCTGAGCAGCCAATTACACTGTGACATTACAGACTGCTGAGCAGCCAATTACACTGACATTACAGACTGCTGAGCAGCCAATTACACTGTGACATTACAGACTGCTGAGCAGCCAATTACACTGTGACATTACAGACTGCTGAGCAGCCAATTACACTATGACATTACAGACTGCTGAGCAGCCAATTACACTGTGACATTACAGACTGCTGAGCAGCCAATTACACTGTGACATTACAGACTGCTGAGCAGCCAATTACACTATGATATTACAGACTGCTGAGCAGCCAATTACACTGTGACATTACAGACCGCTGAGCAGCCAATTACACTATGATATTACAGACTGCTGAGCAGCCAATTACACTGACATTACAGACCGCTGAGCAGCCAATTACACTGTGACATTAGACTGCTGAGCAGCCAATTACACTATGACATTACAGACCGCTGAGCAGCCAATTACACTGTGACATTACAGACTGCTGCGCAGCCAATTACACTGACATTACAGACCGCTGAGCAGCCAATTACACTGTGACATTACAGACCGCTGAGCAGCCAATTACACTGTGACATTACAGACTGCTGCGCAGCCAATTACACTATGACATTACAGACTGCTGCGCAGCCAATTGCACTATGATACCGCTGAGCAGCCAATTACACTATGATACCGCTGAGCAGCCAATTACACTGTGACATTACAGACCGCTGAGCAGCCAATTACACTGTGACATTACAGACTGCTGAGCAGCCAATTACACTATGGTATTACAGACCGCTGAGCAGCCAATTACACTGACATTGAGACCGCTGAGCAGCCAATTACACTGTGATACAGACCACTGAGCAGCCAATTACACTGTGACATTACAGACCGCTGAGCAGAGCCAATTACACTATGACATTACAGACCGCTGAGGAGCCAATTACACTATGACATTACAGACCGCTGAGGAGCCAATTACACTGTGACATTACAGACCGCTGAGCAGCCAATTACACTGTGACATTACAGACCGCTGAGCAGCCAATTACACTGTGACATTACAGACCACTGAGGAGCCAATTACACTGTGACATTACAGACCGCTGAGCAGCCAATTACACTATGATACCGCTGAGCAGCCAATTACACTGTGACATTACAGACCGCTGAGCAGTCAATTACACTATGACATTAGCCAATTACACTATGACATTACAGACTGCAGCCAATTACACTGTGACATTACAGACCGCTGAGCAGCCAATTACACTGTGACATTACAGACTGCTGAGCAGCCAATTACACTGTGACATTACAGACTGCTGAGCAGCCAATTACACTATGATATTACAGACCGCTGAGCAGCCAATTACACTATGATACCGCTGAGCAGCCAATTACACTGTGACATTACAGACCGCTGAGCAGTCAATTACACTATGACATTACAGACTGCTGCAGCAGCCAATTACACTGTGACATTACAGACCGCTGAGCAGCCAATTACACTGTGACATTACAGACTGCTGAGCAGCAATTACACTTGACATTACAGACTGCTGCAGCCATTACACTAGATATTACAGACCGCTGAGCAGCCAATTACACTATGACATTACAGACCGCTGAGCAGCCAATTACACTGACATTACAGACACTACATGATTACAGACCGCTGAGCAGCCAATTACACTATGACATTACAGACTGCTGAGCAGCCAATTACACTGTGACATTACAGACTGCTGCTGAGCAGCCAATTACACTATGACATTACAGACTGCTGCGCAGCCAATTTGACATTACACTATGACATTACAGACTGCTGAGCAGCCAATTACACTATGACATTACAGACTGCTGAGCAGCCAATTACAGCCTATGACATTACAGACTGCTGAGCAGCCAATTACACTATGACATTACAGACTGCTGAGCAGCCAATTACACTGACATTACAGACCGCTGAGCAGCCAATTACACTGACATTAGACTGCTGAGCAGCCAATTACACTATGACATTACAGACCGCTGAGCAGCCAATTACACTGTGACATTACAGACTGCTGCGCAGCCAATTACACTGACATTACAGACCGCTGAGCAGCCAATTACACTGTGACATTACAGACCGCTGAGCAGCCAATTACACTGTGACCAGACTGCTGAGCAGCCAATTACACTGTGACATTACAGACTGCGCAGCCAATTACACTATGACATTACAGACTGCTGCGCAGCCAATTGCACTGACATTACAGACCGCTGAGCAGCCAATTACACTGACATTACAGACCGCTGAGCAGCCAATTACACTGTGACATTACAGACCGCTGCAGCAGCCTATGACATTACAGACTGCTGCAGTATTACATGACCGCTGAGCAGCCAATTACACTATGATACCGCTGAGCAGCCAATTACACTATGATACAGACCGCTGAGCAGCCAATTACACTGTGACATTACAGACTGCTGAGCAGCCAATTACACTATGGTATTACAGACCGCTGAGCAGCCAATTACACTATGATACCGCTGAGCAGCCAATTACACTATGATACCGCTGAGCAGCCAATTACACTGTGACATTACAGACCGCTGAGGAGCCAATTACACTATGACATTACAGACCGCTGAGGAGCCAATTACACTATGACATTACAGACCGCTGAGGAGCCAATTACACTGTGACATTACAGACCGCTGAGCAGCCAATTACACTGACATTACAGACCGCTGAGCAGCCAATTACACTGTGACATTACAGACCACTGAGGAGCCAATTACACTGTGACATTACAGACCGCTGAGCAGCCAATTACACTATGATACCGCTGAGCAGCCAATTACACTGTGACATTACAGACCGCTGAGCAGTCAATTACACTATGACATTAGACTGCTGCGCAGCCAATTACACTGTGACATTACAGACCGCTGAGCAGCCAATTACACTGTGACATTACAGACTGCTGAGCAGCCAATTACACTGTGACATTACAGACTGCTGAGCAGCCAATTACACTATGATATTACAGACCGCTGAGCAGCCAATTACACTATGATACCGCTGAGCAGCCAATTACACTGTGACATTACAGACTGCTGCGCAGCCAATTACACTATGACATTACAGACTGCTGCGCAGCCAATTACACTATGACATTACAGACTGCTGCGCAGCCAATTGCACTATGACATTACAGACTGCTGCGCAGCCAATTACACTATGACATTACAGACTGCTGCGCAGCCAATTACCCTATGACATTACAGACTGCTGCGCAGCCAATTACACTATGACATTACAGACTGCTGCGCAGCCAATTATACTATGACATTACAGACTGCTGCGCAGCCAATTACACTGACATTACAGACCGCTGAGCAGCCAATTACACTACGATATTACAGACCGCAGAGCAGCCAATTACACTGACATTACAGACTGCTGAGGAGCCAATTACACTATGACATTACAGACCGCTGAGCAGCCAATTACACTGTGACATTACAGACCGCAGAGCAGCCAATTACACTGTGACATTACAGACCGCTGAGCAGCCAATTACATTATGATATTACAGACCGCTGAGCAGCCAATTACACTGACATTACAGACTGCTGAGCAGCCAATTACACTATGATATTACAGACCGCTGAGCAGCCAATTACACTGTGACATTACAGACCGTTGAGGAGCCAATTACACTATGACATTACAGACCTCTGAGCAGCCAATTACACTGTGACATTACAGACCGCTGAGCAGCCAATATTACAGTAAGGTAGGTAGGGTTTTTTCCTGACCAGAAACACTAAGAACCAACAGAAGAAATAGACATGTCCCCCCCCCAAAATAAAGTAATTCAAAGTTGGGAGTGATTGAGGGAGAAACTCATAGTAAAAGGGTGGAGGATATTGGGTTGTGAATCATCACGTACAGTAATCCAAAGCAGATGCTTCTCTTCGTAATACCTCAAATATGAGTGAGGCTTAGCTGTAGTGTGTGTGTATTTTGCCGTTGAGCTCCAGCACCCTGTTGAAACAGTGGTGTTAATTACAGTTGATCCCTGGGTCTCATAGGAAGAGGGAGGGGTGATAGAGCATCCAATTTCAGATGAGAAAATCCCAAGCCACTGCAACACTGAACACCATGGCTTGCCTAGCATTCTGGCTCCTTCTGGGAGACATTCATTTCCACTTTCCACAGACAAATCTGATGCTTGGATAATGCAGTCACACACATAGACTAGAGGTCGACCGATTAAATCGGGGCCGTTCAAGTTTTCATGACAATCGGAAATTGGTATTTTTGGACACCGATTTTGCAGATTTACACCTTTATTTAAATCTTTATTTAACTAGGCAAGTCAGTTAAAAACACATTCTTATTTTCAATGATGGCTTAGGAACGGTGGGTTAACTGCCTCGTTCAGGGGCAAAACGACAGATTTCCACTTTGTCAGCTCGGGGGATCCAATCTTGCAACCTTACAGTTAACTAGTCCAACGCATTAACGACCTGCCTCTTGTTGCACTCCACAAGGAGACTGCCTGTTACGCGAATGCAGTAAGCCAAGGTAAGTTGCTAGCTAGCATTAAACATATCTTATAAAAAAACAAATCAATCAATCATAATCACTAGTTAACGACACATGGTTGATGATATTACTAGATATTATCTAGTGTGTCATGCGTTGCGTATAATCTGACTGAGCATACAAGCATCTAAGTATCTGACTGAGCGGTGGTAGGCAGAAGCATGCACATAATCATTCATTCAAACAGCACTTCCGTGCATTTTGCCAGCAGCTCTTCGTTGTGCGTCAAGCATTGCGCTGTTTATGATTTCAAGCATATCAACTCCCGAGATGAGGCTGGTGTAACCGAAGTGAAATGGCTGGCTAGTTAGTGCGCGCTAATAGCATTTCAAACGTCATTCGCTCACTCTGAGACTTGGAGTGGTTGTTTCCCTTGCTCTGCATGGGTAACGCTGCTTCGAGGGTGGCTGTTGTTGTTGTGTTCCTGGTACGAGCGAGGAGAGGGACAGAAGCTATACTGTTACACTGGCAATACGAAAGTGCCTATAAGAACATCCAATAGTCAAAGGTTAATGAAACACAAATGATAGAGAGAAATAGTCCAATAATTCCTATAATAACTACAACCTAAAACTTCTTACCTGGGAATATTGAAGACTCATGTTAAAAGGAACCACCAGCTTTCATATGTTCTCATGTTCTGAGCAAGGAACTTAAACATTAGCTTTCTTACATGGCAAATATTGCACTTTTACATTCTTCTCCAACACTTTGTTTTTGCATTATTTAAACCAAATTGAACATGTTTCACTATTTATTTGAGGCTACATTGATTTTATTGATGTATTATATTAAGTTAAATAAGTGTTCATTCAGTTTTGTTGTAATTGTCATTATTACAAATAAATGTTTAAAAAATCGGCATCAGCTTTTTTTGGTCCTCCAATAATCGGTATCAGCGTTGATAAATCATAATCGGTCGACCTCTAACACAGACGCAATGACAGACACACCACACTCTCCGTATTAAAGCCAACTCCCACGCAGTATCAGTAGACAGTTAGAGCCAATCCAGTTTGAAGGTACACAGTTGAAAACTGAACAGATATGAATTAGTGACCACAAAAATAGAGAGAGAGGGGAGGGGGGGCTTAACAGCTGAAGTTACCATGACAGCGTTCTCACATGGATAGGAAGTAGATTAGTCTGTTTCCTGCGGCCTGTGGTGACTTCCTGTGGATCAGAGGGAGGGCCTCTTATCTAGGGAGGGGCAGTAAATCACTGGCTAACCACAGACCACATGTCAGCGACAACAAATCAGCTGGCCCTGAATGTGTTGGCATTCAGTGAAGGGTCGGGGAGGTACTCAGATCCAGACTTATTGCAGAGAAGAAACTCATGTCCGTGGGGCATAGCGTTTGGCCAGAGCAAGGAGTCTGGGTAGACAGGGAAGTATGTCAGACCACAACACAAAACAGAGGGGCTAACTGACCACAGGCCATGTAATATCAGCCGCAACACAGAGAGACCTGACTGCCCAATAAGGAGATCTAGGCCTACTCATACAATCAACTAGACCATCAGAGCTTTACCAAAACAGGCTGTCTCTCAAATTTGGACCTCGAAGCCAGTTCCACTGCATTTTCCACCTCATTCTTCGACTCTTATCAGGGACTGATTTAGACCTGGGACAACAGGTGGGTGCGATACATTATCAGGTAGAAAACAAAACCAGTAGTAGTCCGGACCTCGCAGTGTAGGATTTGAATACCCCTTCAACCAACTGGCTCTTCAGCCAGTGTGAATCTGCTGAGTGGGTCAACATCTGTCTCCTGGTACCAGTCTAACCCAAAGAGGCTGTCAGAGTTGATCTAATGAAAAGAACCAAAGGACATAATGTCCATGAAAACGAGAGTGAATGTAACTCCTCCATTTATATATGTTCTCCATTTGCCTGTCCCTCCCATGAGACATTATCCTTCCACTTCTGCTGTTTATCGTCTCAAAAGTTGACCAGTTTTCTATTTTACATTTTTTAAATGTATTTAACTAGGCAAGTCAGTTATGAATAAATTCTTATTTACAATGAAGGCCTACCAAAAGGCCTCCTGCGGGGATGGGAGTTGGGATTAAAAATAAAAATATAGGACAAAACACATATCACAACAAGAGAGACACCACTACATAAAGAGACAACATAGCAAGGCAGCAACACAGCATGACAACAACATGGTAGCAGCACAACATGGTAGCAGCACAAAACATGGTACAAACATTATTGGGCACAGTCAACAACACAAAGGGCAAGAAGGTAGAGACAACAATATATCACGCGAAGCAGCAACAACTGTCAGTAAGTGTGTCTGTGGTTGAGTCTTTGAAAGAAGAGGTGTTTTTGCAGCTCGTTCCAGTCGCTAGCTGCAGTGAACTGAAAAGAGGAGTGACCCAGGGATGTGTGAGCTTAGGGGACCTTAAACAAGATGTGACTGGCAGAATGGGTGTTGTATGTGGAGGATGAGGGCTGTAGTAGATATCTCAGATAGGGGGGAGTGAGGCCTAAGAGGGTTTTATAAATAAGCGTCAACCAGTGGGTCTTGCGATGGGTATACAGAGATTACCAGTTTACAGAGGAGTATAGAGTGCAGTGATGTGTCCTATAAGGAGCATTGGTGGCAAATCTTATGGCGGAATGGTAAAGAATATCTAGCCGCTCGAGAGCACCCTTACCTGACCATCTATAAATTATGTCTCCGTAATCTAGCATGGGTAGGATGGTCATCTGAATCAGGGTTAGTTAGGACGCTGGGGTGAAAGAGGAGCGATTACGATAGAGGAAACCAAGTCTAGATTTAACCTTTGCCTGCAGCTTTGATATGTGCTGAGAAAAGGACAGTGTACCATCAAGCCATACTCCCAAGTACGAGGTGACTACCTCAAGCTCTAAACCTTCAGAGGTACTAATCACACCGGTAGGGAGGGGCCATTCTTCTTACCAAACCACATGACCTTTGTTTTGGATGTTTTCAGAACAAGGCTAAGGGCAGAGAAAGCTTGTTGGACACTAAGAACATTTTGTTGTAGAGTGTTTAACCTGTTGAGTGTAGGGGGCAGTATTTTGATGTTTGGATGAAAAACGCACCCAAATGAAACTGCCTATTTCTCAGGCCCAGAATCTATAATATGCATATAATACTGTCAGATGAGGATAGAAAAACACTCTAAAGTGTTTCCAAAACGGTCAATATATTGTCTGTGAGTATAACAGAACTGATATTGCAGGTGAAAACCTGAGCAAAATCCAACACGGAAGTGCCTAAGATAAACTAATCTCTCTGTTCCATTGCATGCCTTCCCTCCATTTAAAGGGATATCAACCAGATTCCTTTCTCTATGGCTTCCACATGGTGTGAACAGTCTTTAGACATAGTTTCAGGCTTTTATTCTGAAAAATTAGCGAGAACGATCACATCGCGTCAGTGGATGGCTGGGTGCTAGCAGAGTTTTGCATGCATAGCTTGGAGCAGACATATCCTCTCTCTCCTATTGAAAAAGCTACGGTCCGGTTGAAATATTATCGATTATTTATTGTAAAAACAACCTGAGGATTGATTATAAAAAACGTTTGACATGTTTCTACGAACTTTACGGATACTATTTGGAATTTTCGTCTGCCCCATCGTGACTACTCGAGCCTGAGAATTTCTGACCAAAACGCGCCAACCAAATGGAGGTATTTTGGATATAAAAAATAATCTTTATGGAACAAAAGGAACATTTATTGTGGAACTGGGAGTCTCGTGAGTGGAAACATCCAAAGATCATCAAAGGTAAGCGATTACAATTGCACTTGTGATTTCATGAAAATGAAATATTTTTAGTAATTTAATTTGAATTTGGCGCTCTGCAATTCAGCGGATGTTGACGAAAATGATCCCGCTAACAGGATGGGTGCGCCAAGAAGTTAACATAAAATCCAGGGAGAGGCCAGCTGTATGAGACTATCATCTGCATATAAATGGATGAGAGAGCTTCCTACTGCCTGAGCTATGTTGTTGATGTATATTGAGAAGAGTGGGGCCTAGGATTGAGCCTTGGGGTACTTCCTTGGCGACAGGCAGTGGCTGAGACAGCAGATGTTCTGACTTTATACACTGCACTCTTTGAAAGAGGTAGTTAGCAAACCAGGGCAAAGACCCCTCAGAGACACCAATACTCCTTAGCCGGCTCACAAGAATGGAATGGTCTACCATACCAAAAGCTTTGGACATGTCAATAAAAATAGCAACACAACATTGATTAGAATCAAGAGCAATGGTGACATCATTTAGGACCTTGAAGGTTGCAATGACACATCCAGAACCTGAACAGAAATGAGACTGCATACCAGAGAGAATACTATCAAGAAAGCCAGTGTCAATAATCAACTAACACTTTTGATAAACAGGGCAAAATAGAAATTGGCCTATAACAGTTAGAATCACCTTGATCTCACACTTGAAATAAAGGATGCAACATAGTTGCCTTCCAAGCAATGGGAACCTACCCAGAGAGGAGAGACAGGTTAATAACGTTCAAAGATAGGCTTGGTGATGACAGGGGGAGCAGCCTTTAAAGAAGAAAGGGTCAAAACCATCTGACCCAAATGTTTTTTTGGGGTGAAGTTTAAGGAGCTCCTTTAGCACCTCGGACTCAGTGACCTCCAGAGGGGAGAAACTTTGTAGCGCGGCAGGGAAAAAAAGAGTTAGGAGCATCGGGGCTAGTCACATTAGAAGGGGTGGGAGATGAGGAAATGAGGAAATGTTGGACGGGCAAGGAGGCATGGCTGAGTCAAATTGGAATCCTGACTTAATGAAGTGGTGATTAAAGAGCTCAGCCATGTGCACCTTGTAAGTAACAACCACATCATCAACATTAAGGGAAATGGGCAGCAGTGAGGGTTTATTCTCCAGATATTTAACCGTTTTTCAGAACTTCTTGGGGTTAGACCCACAGTGAGAGAACTGTTCCTTAGAGTAACGAACTCAGATAGCCTGAGTGCACTTATTTGTGACTCACCACATGGATTCGTTCTCATGTAGCAAAATTTGAAATGGCTTTTTTCTTACATTGGATAAAAGTAGAGACTCAGAGTTACAAAATGGTATAACATACGCTGCATTTGAGGAACAGTTGGAAAGTAATTCTGCTTTGAAAGTTGATCAATTTGTAAACTCACCTTTTGAGAAAATGGCCTTTGAATGTTTTGATATCGAGTGAAGAGCTCTTCTTTGTCTCCACCCATTGAGCATCATTCACACCCTCTTAACCTCTTGAAACTAGGGGGCACTATTTTTATTTTTGGAAAAATAACGTTCCCAAAGTAAACCGCCTATAAGCTTAGGATATAAAACACTCTAAAGTTTCCAAAACTGTCAAAATATTGTCTGTGAGTATAACAGAACTGATTCTGCTAAATGACTTAAATGTAAATGTAAATGTAATATTGCAGGCGAAACCCTGAGGTAAATCCAATCAGGAAGTGCCTCTTATTTTGAAACCGTTGTCTTCCTATGCACCCCTATTGGCCATTGAAAGGGATATGAACCAGATTCCTTTTTCTACGTATTCCCTAAGGTGTCTACAGCATTTTGACGTAGTTTCACGCCTTTATGTTGAAGAATGAGCGTAAACGACTACATTGCGTACGTGGCCAGCTGAGGGCTCTCAGAGTGATTCTTGCGCAAAAGACAGAAGTAGTCATTTTTCCTCTCGCTCCTACTGAAAAGCCAATTGTCCCGGTTGATATATTATCGAATAGATATTTGAAAAACACCTTGAGGTTTGATTATAAAAAAACGTTTGCCATGTTTCTGTCGATATTATGGATATAATTTGGATTTTATTTTGTCGTGACCGCTATTTCCGGTGGATTTCTCAACATAACGTGACCAACAGAGGTATTTTGGGTATAAAAATAAATCTTTATGGAACAAAAGGAACAATAAAAATAAAAATAGTGCCCCCTAGTTTCAAGAGGTTAAGCTTTAGCCCCACCCATCTCGCTCTCGGAGCGCACACTTGATGCTCTGGCCGATGATTTGTTTACCTATGGATAACATGAAAACAGCCTAACCAGCTCTGCTGGCAACAATTTCATTACGCATTTTTCTAGACACCGGCCATATTCAACGGGTGTTGTACACACGTCACGTAATGTTAGCTAACGAGCCGGCTAAAGTTAGCTAGTTAAACAACAATGAACAGTGCCAACAATGCAACAGTGCTGGGAGCTAACCAACCAGGTGCAATGTTAGCTAGCTAACATTAGGCTCCAACTAGAAAAGCAAACAGCTCTGGGATACACATAATAACGTCAGCTAGGGAGCCAGCCAGCTAGCGTTAGCTAGCTAGTTAGCTAACAGTACACTTTAGCTTGAAATTTCTGAAAATGTAGCTAGCTAATGCTAGACTAGGGCTAAACTATCTTACATGCATGATGGATGCGTATTCCCTGTCAGGAATGTCACACCACGGTTGCCCTTAGTTTAACGATGTAATCCGGAGACAGGTGTTTTCTCCATCTCTTTAGCTATCATACTAATTCCACTGATTTCAAAACTTGATCCTCCAGAAAGTGGAGAGCAACAATTATGCAGCTCCACTACACAATACATTTTTTATAGCTGCATTTGACAGGATTACCAACACAAATTGATGAGCTCAAATAGACCGAAGCCCTCTATATGGCAGACCAATCCGAACTCATCTCTGGGCATGTCCAGCACACTCATTATAGTGGGAAGGTTGACAACATTTTCTGCAACATAACCAACAAGGCTCATAATTTAACAACTTTATTCGTATTTACAGATGGCATACAAGTTTGTTATTAAGGCACATGAAAGTTAAGGCACATACGTTTTGATGAAAAAATGTGTTTTATGTTCAAATGGCTCTCATGTGAAGTCGTGACTTGCGACATACATCTAGTTTCCTGAATCAGGTCACATTTCTCATTTGCCTGAAAGAGAGTCAGTCAGATCACGGTCAAACCAGGGGCTGAACCTGTTTTTTTAATTCTCATTTTCTTTATGGAGGTGTGTTTCTTAACAATACCACTGAAAATATAGAAAAAGAAGCTCCAAGCATCTTCGACAGAGGGGATCAAGCTGATTCTATAACAATTTACAGAGGCCAGGTCATGATTGAAGTCTTACTCATTAAACGTTTTTTACCAAGCGTCTATGACAAATCAGGACAGGCCGTTTCACTGAGCAGTCATTACAAACACAGGCTATAAAACAGTGATCACAAAGGTCATTACAGAAATAACACCAGACGGGATTATTTGTGAGGATAGCATCAAGGAGAGTAGCCTTTTCTGGCTGTTTGGAGTCATACCTTGTAGGATTGGTAAAGAATCTGAGAAAGATTTAGGGAGTCCCATTGCTTTAGGACTTGGTCAGGTGGTTTAATCATGTCCCAGTTTAGGACACTTAGCAGTACAAGTTCAGACTTAGGGCATTTAGAGTACAGGCCGGTGCCGATGGTGGACGATAACACCTAGCAACAGTCAACAAAGAGCTATTTGAAAGTGTAATGCTTAAAACCAGCCCAAAATATTGTTTGGGGACAGACTTGGTGGAGACAACCGAGCACTGAAGGTGTTCCTTGGTAAAGATTGCCACTCCACCACCTTTGGAAGATCCGTCTTGCCGAAAAATGTTATAACCAGAAAGGTTAACATCAGTGTTCAACCATGTCTCAGTAATGACCAACACATCTGGATTTGAGCTGTGAACCCACACTTTCAAGTGATACATTTGAGGTAATAAGCTTCTAGTGTTAACGTGCAGAAAACCCAGGCTTTTACGAGCAGACATCAGTGAAGCAGATATCCGAGCACAAGTTAGAATTGGGTCTAGCAACAGTAGATGAGCCAGGGAGTACATGCACATTTCCAGATATCATCAGCAGTAAAACAACCAGGGCACGGCAGAGGACAGGAAGAGCTCTGCAGTGTTGATTTATGACATTTGAATGTACATTAGATGGCAACAAAATCATATTGTACAGCAATTACATCAAGTAACATGAATACAAAGCCGGCGAGAGGTGGTTAGAATGGGAGGCCAAGAGTCCGTGTAACCAATATAGAGTCAGAGTCCCATGGGTGGGAACAACAGCCCATGGTTGGGTAAACCGTGGCATCTCTATTACCTATATTATGACGCATTACACTATTATTATAATGATAATAACAGGCCATCATAGAATGGCACCATTATTATGATCTAATACCCTATTATTGGACTGATCCCTTAGCCTTATGTCTTTGTGTGAGAGTGTGAGCATGTGTGTGTTTGTCCTGAGTGGGAGAAAAGCTGCCCTACAGCCACATAGGTTCTCATGAGACGCTACACAAGGTCAGTTCTCCACCATTCCTCCAGACTCCTCCTTTGAAGCCTCTTCCTAATCTAATAGAGCCACAACTGGGAATTTAGATTCATTCTGCTTTTCAGTTACCACTTACACCAGAGAATATATGTATTGACAAGGATTAGAGTTGGGTGATAAATTGGGCTAATGATCCGATCCCCATGTTGCTTTTGGTGCAGTGAGGTCATTATCAAATGTTTCTGAGCAGTGTTCAATCCTCCCAATGCTGCAGACTGATCGTAGAGGTAAAACAACAGTCTACTCCTCTTTGCAGTAACACCACCAGACAAATCAATGCAGAGCTCTTCTCGCTGTGTACCATAGAAATACATCTGATGAAACAACTACACCTACAGTGCCTTGCGAAAGTATTCGGCCCCCTTGAACTTTGCGACCTTTTGCCACATTTCAGGCTTCAAACAAAGATATAAAACTGTATTTTATGTGAAGAATCAACAACAAGTGGGACACAATCATGAAGTGGAATGACATTTATTGGATATTTCAAACTTTTTTAACAAATCAAAAACTGAAAAATTGGGCGTGCAAAATTATTCAGCCCCTTTACTTTCAGTGCAGCAAACTCTCTCCAGAAGTTCAGTGAGGATCTCTGAATGATCCAATGTTGACCTAAATGACTAATGATGATAAATACAATCCACCTGTGTGTAATCAAGTCTCCGTATAAATGCACCTGCACTGTGATAGTCTCAGAGGTCCGTTAAAAGCGCAGAGAGCATCATGAAGAACAAGGAACACACCGGACAGGTCCGAGATACTGTTGTGAAGAAGTTTAAAGCCGGATTTGGATACAAAAATATTTCCCAAGCTTTAAACATCCCAAGGAGCACTGTGCAAGCGATAATATTGAAATGGAAGGAGTATCAGACCACTGCAAATCTACCAAGACCTGGCCGTCCCTCTAAACTTTCAGCTCATACAAGGAGAAGACTGATCAGAGATGCAGCCAAGAGGCCCATGATCACTCTGGATGAACTGCAGAGATCTACAGCTGAGGTGGGAGACTCTGTCCATAGGACAACAATCAGTCGTATATTGCACAAATCTGGCCTTTATGGAAGAGTGGCAAGAAGAAAGCCATTTCTTAAAGATATCCATAAAAAGTGTTGTTTAAAGTTTGCCACAAGCCACCTGGGAGACACACCAAACATGTGGAAGAAGGTGCTCTGGTCAGATGAAACCAAAATTGAACTTTTTGGCAACAATGCAAAACGTTATGTTTGGAGTAAAAGCAACACAGCTCATCACCCTGAACACACCATCCCCACTGTCAAACATGGTGGTGGCAGCATCATGGTTTGGGCCTGCTTTTCTTCAGCAGGGACAGGGAAGATGGTTAAAATTGATGGGAAGATGGATGGAGCCAAATACAGGACCATTCTGGAAGAAAACCTGATGGAGTCTGCAAAAGACCTGAGACTGGGACGGAGATTTGTCTTCCAACAAGACAATGATCCAAAACATAAAGCAAAATCTACAATGGAATGGTTCAAAAGTAAACATATCCAGGTGTTAGAATGGCCAAGTCAAAGTCCAGACCTGAATCCAATCGAGAATCTGTGGAAAGAACTGAAAACTGCTGTTCACAAATGCTCTCCATCCAACCTCACTGAGCTCGAGCTGTTTTGCAAGGAGGAATGGGAAAAAAATTCAGTCTCTCGATGTGCAAAACTGATATAGACATACCCCAAGCGACTTACAGCTGTAATCGCAGCAAAAGGTGGCGCTACAAAGTATTAACTTAAAGGGGCTGAAAAATTTTCAATTTTTGATTTGTTAAAAAAGTTTGAAATATCCAATAAATGTCGTTCCACTGCATGATTGTGTCCCACTTGTTGTTGATTCTTCACACAAAAAAATACAGTTTTATATCTTTATGTTTGAAGCATGAAATGTGGCAAAGGGTCGCAAATGTCAAGGGGGCCGAATACTTTCGCAAGGCACTGTACATCAAAAAAACAGTCAAATAGTAAAGAAATTCATCCTGAGATAAGAGGATTAAACAAAACCCTCCAATAGCAGTGTTCACCTTCAGTTCACGTCCTCATCTGTAGTCACGGGACCTTTAAAAACAGATCATGCCTCAGACTCACGCTCCTCTACTGAAACGCATGATTAAGACAGCAGCCTCGTGTGATCATGGAGGATCAGCGCTCGCAGCTCGACGAACAGGTCGGTAAGGTCTGGTTCTCCACAACAACTAAGGACTCAAACATTATCTTGTATTTGTTCAGTAGCAGATGACCTTCCGTTTGTGCAGATGAGAGATCACGGTACCCAAGTGTTTTCTTATCATCTCTCCTAAGAAATGAGTGTCTGTTGTCACAGAGAGATTAGAGAGGGAGAAGGATTGAGTGGATCAAAGTGTATTAGAGGATATAATTCCCTTCTTCAAAGAACACAAAGCTATATTCTATAAAACAGTGTATTAGAATCAGGCAAAACATTTCAATTTCCAATAAGTCGCCGGAAAGAGCAGAGACTCGCATACTTTCCACATCACTGATACAAAACAAATGTTGCGATTTTAATAACACTATTAGCATTAGCATAGGACATACTCAATCAATCCTTATCCCAGTCTGCTGTTCCCACATGCTTCAAGAGGGCCACCATTGTTCCTGTTCCCAAGAAAGCTAAGGGAACTGCACTAAACGACTACCGCCCCGTAGCACTCACTTCAGACATCATGAAGTGCTTTGAGAGACTAGTCAAGGACCATATCACCTCCACCCTACCTGACACCCTAGACCCACTCCAATTTGCTTACCGCACCAATAGGTCCACAGACGACGCAATCGCAACCACACTGCACACTGCCCTAACCCATCTGGACAAGAGGAATACCTATGTGAGAATGCTGTTCAACTACAACTCAGCATTTAACACCATAGTACCCTCCATACTCGTCATCAACCTCGAGACCCTGGGTCTCAACCCCGGCCGGCCCCAGGTGGTAAGGGTAGGTAACAACATCTCCACCCCGCTGATCCTCAACACTGGGGCCCCACAAGGGTGCGTTCTGAGCCCTCTCCTGTACTCCCTGTTCACCCATGACAGTATGGCATGCACGCCCTCCAACTCAATCATCAAGTTTGTGGACGACACTACAATGGTAGGCTTGATTACCAACAACGACGAAACGGCCTACAAGGAGGTGGTGAAGGCCCTCGGAGTGTGGTGTCAGGAAAATAACCTCACACTCAACGTCAATAAAACAAAGGAAATGATTGTGGACTTCAGGAAACAGCAGAGGGAACACCCCCCTATCCACATCGACGGGACATTAGTGGAGAGGGTAGTAAGTTTTATGTTCCTCGGCGTAGACATCACGGACAAACTGAATTGGTCCACCCACACAGACAGCGTTGTGAAGAAGGCACAGCAGCACCTCTTCAGCCTCCTGAGGTTATCGGCTTGTCATTCGGCTTGTCACCAAAAGCACTCACAAACTTCTACAGATGCACATTCGAGAGCATCCTGTCGGGCTGTATCACCGCCTGGTACAGCAACTGCTCCGCCCACAACCGCAAGGCTCTCCAGAGGGTAGTGAGGTCTGCACAACGCATCACCGGGGGCAAACTACATGCCCTCCAGGACACCTACACCACCCGATGTCACAGGAAGGCCATAAAGATCATCAAGGACAACAACCACCCCGAGCCACTGCCTGTTCACCCCGCTATCATCCAGAAGGCGAGGTCAGTACAGGTGCATCAAAGCAGGGACCGAGAGACTGAAAAACAGCTTCTATCCCAAGGCCATCAGACTGTTAAACAGCCACCACTAACATTGAGTGGCTGCTGCCAACATACTGAATCAACTCCAGCCACTTTAATAATGGAAATTGACGGAAAAAAATGTATCACTAGCCACTTTAAACAATGCCACTTAATATGTTTACATACCCTACATTACTCAACTCATATGTATATGTATATACTGTACTCTATATCATCTACTGCATCTTGTCATCTTTATGTAATACATGTATCACTTGCCACTTTAAACTATTCCACTTTATGTTTATATACCCTACATTACTCATCTCATATGTATATACTGTACTCTATACCATCTACTGTATCTCTTTCCTATGCCGTTCTGTACCATCACTCATTCATATACCTTTATGTACATATTCTTTATCCCTTTACGCTTGTGTGTATAAGGTAGTAGTTGTGGAATTGTTAGGTTAGATTACACGTTGGTTATTACTGCATTGTCAGAACAGGAAGCACAAGCATTTCGCTACACTCGCATTAACATCTGCTAACCATGTGTATGTGACAAATAAAATTTGATTTGATAGAGTATTTGTTTCCACATGGTCAGACAAGTTGTCCTGATCCTAGCCTGGCTCTACAATAGGTTATCCTAAACGGGAGTCCCTGGGGCCAATCCTCCTCTGAGTACAGAATGTAAACATGTATCTGGCACTGGCTCACAACCCTCCATGTCTGGTCACTAGTAAGTAAACAAGACTTTGGCTGCATTTACACAAGCAGCCCAATTCTGATCTTTTTTTCACTAATTGGTATTTTGACCAATCAGATCGGCTCTGGAAAAAAATCTGATGTGAATAGATCTGATTGGTCAAAATACCAATTAGTGGAAAGAAAAGCTGAATTGGGGTGCCTGTGTCAATACAGCCTTCGTGTCCTGACGGACAGCAGTACTCAGGACATTACATGTGCAGCAGTGGGGACAGTGCAGAGGGGATACGTCAATGAAATTGGACATGATCACTGGAAGGTAGCTAGGTGAACAGACTAAATTATTGAGCAAAGTATGCAAACAAACCAACGCACACAGGTATTTATTGTCATTTAACCTTTATTTGACCAGTTAGGCCAGTTGAGAACAAGTTCTCATTTACAACTGCGACCTGGCCAAGATAAAGCAAAGCAGTGCGACACAAACAACAACAGAGTTACACATGGAATAAACAAACGTACAGTCAATAACACAATAGAAAATTCTATATACAGTGTGAGCAAATAAGGTGAGATTTGGGAGGTAAGGCAATAAATAGGCCATGGGGGTGAAGTAATTATAATTTACACTGGAATGATAGATGTTCAGAAGATGAATGTGCAAGTAGAGATACTGGGGTGCAAAGGAGAAAAATAATCATTACTACAATATGGGGATGAGGTAGTGGTATGGGCTATTTACAGATGGGCTATGTAAAGGTGCAATGATCTGATCTGTAAGCTGCTCTGACAGCTGATGCGTAAAGTTAGTGAGGGAGATATGAGTCTCCAGCTTCAGTGAGTTTTGCAATTTGTTCCGGTCATTGGCAGCAGAGAACTGGAAGGAAAGGCAGCCAAAGGGGGAATTGGCTTTGGGGCTGACCAGTGAAATATACCTGCTGGAGCGCGTGCTACGGGTGGGTGCTGCTATGGTGACCAGTGAGCTGAGATAATGTGGGGCTTTACCTAGCAAAGACTTATATATGACCTGAAGCCAGTGGGTTTGGTGACGAATATGAAGTGAGGACCAGCCAATGACAGCATACAGGTCGCAGTGGTGGGTAGTATATGGGGCGTTGGTGACAAAACAGATGGCGCTGTGATAGACTGCATCCAATTTGCTGAGTAGAGTGTTGGAGGCTATTTTGTAAATGACATCGCCAAAGTCAAGGATCGGTAGGATAGTCAGTTGAACGAGGGTATGTTTGGCAGCATGAGTGAAGGATGCTTTGTTCTGAAATACAAAGCAAATTCTAGATTTTATTTGGGATTGGAGATACTTAATGTGAGTCTGGAAGGAGAGTTTACAGTCTAACCAGACACCTAGGTATTTGTAGTTGTCCACATAGTCAGAACTTTCCTGAATAGTGATGCTAGACAGGCAGGCAGGTGCGGGCAGCGATCGGTTGAAGAGCATGCATTTAGTTTTAGTTTAGCAGTTGGAGGCCACGGAAGGAGTGTTGTATGGTGTTGAAGCTCGTTTGGAGATTTGTTAACACAGTGTCCAAAGGGCCAGAAGTACATAGAATGGTGTCATCTGAGTAGAGGTGGATCAGAGAATCACCAGCAGCAATAGCGACATCATTGATGTACACAGAGAAAAGAGTCGGCCCGAGAATTGAACCCTGTGGCACCCTCATAGGAACTGACAGAGGTCCACACAACAGGCCCTCCAATTTGAAATATTGGGATTCGAAATGGTGGGTGATCTGTTAACTTGGCTTTGGAAGACCTTAGAAAGGCAGGGTAGGATAGATATCTGTAACAGTTTGGGTCTAGAGTGTCTCCCCTTTGAAGAGGGGGATGACCGCGGCAGCTTTCCAATCTTTGTGGATCTCAGACGATACGAAAGAGAAGTTGAACAGGCTAGTAATAGGGGTTGTAAAAATTGCAGCGGATAATTTTAAAAAGAGAGGGTCCAGATTGTCTAGCCCGGCTGATTTGTAGGGGTCCAGGTTTTGCAGCTCTTTCAGAACATCAGCTATCTAGATTTGGGTGAAGGAGAAATGGGGAGGCTTGGGAAAGTTGCTGTAGTGGTGCAGAGCTGTTGACCGGGGTTGGGGAAGCCAGGTGGAAAGCATGGCCAGCCGTAGAAAAATGCTTATTGAAATTCTCAATTATCGTGGATTTATCGGTGGTGACAGTGCTTCCTAGCCTCAGCACAGTGGGCAGCTGGGAGGAGGTGCTCTTATTCTCCATGGACTTTACAGTGTCCCAGAACTTTTTGGAGTTTGTGCTACAGGATGCACATTTCTGTTTGAAAAAGCTAGCCTTAGCTTTCCTAACTGCCTGTGTATATTGGTTCCTAACTTCCCTGAAAAGTTGCATAGCGCGAGCGCTATTCGATGTTAATGCAGTAGGCATGCACACACACACACACCTTTAAGCATGCTATTGACAGACAGCAGGGAAGGACATTCTATAGAGCATTGCAGAGGAAAGAACAGAGCAGTGAGGAAAGGCTTTCACTTATAGTTACTGCATGTGGAGACAGTGAGGGTCTCTTGCTCTCACTCTCTTCCTCTTCCTACTCTCTTGCGCAATCTTCCTCCCTCTCACTCTCTCTGTAACCAGCTGTATGCATAAGTGCAGTGGCACACCTGGGGAGCCCCTCACATTTTCAACAGCCTTGGTACATGCACACTTAACACACACACACACACTACTGATTACCATAGTCTGATTAATCACATCTGGGCCAATAGGAACTGCGACTAATCCTCTCTCCCTCTATTGGGCCATCCAAAACAAGGCATATCCTCATCCATTAATCTAGCAATTGCTGTAGAATGAACTAGCAGTACATTCACCATCCTGAGTTGCACCCAGATAACTGACCCCGAATCCAACACCAGTCATACGAGCGTTGAGCTGAGTGACTGGACTAAATGTTGGCCATTACCTTCCTGTCTTTAACCAAACATTCAGTCCAGGTGCCCCTTTTTTGAATTGTTTAGCAATTCTCAATAAGCCTTTCAGGGGCTCTGACAGTCCTTTTTGGTCGTTCTGCTGAAGTGCTTTCTGAAACAGTTGGATAGCGTTCATTGTCAGTCAGGGTGTTCTGACTGAATTGTCCATTTCTAAAGGCATTTGACACTTCAGCAGTATCCTCCTGATGATCCTCAGTCCCTTGAGTGAATGGCTAAAGCCTTAGATCCACTCTTTTCCGACCCAGTTGTGATCCATGCGCCGTTGGGATCTCATAGGATCGTGGTGCAACTTCTCTCTGCACACACCATTGCTGCATCCAGGTTCCTGTAGTGATGTCTCGGAGTCGTACACGATCTCCAGGTTTCAGTTCAGGTAAGTATCTTGCACTTTTGTCGTGTCGCTGTTTTTGTTTGTCTTTCTGTTTTTCCTTTGCCAGTTTGACTTTGTGAGGACCTCTGGGTGTTAACATGTCCTCATGGATGGGTAGGTTGGATCTGATACGACGTCCCATCAACATTTGTGCAGGTGAAAGTCCATTCTGCAGCGGTGCACTGCGGTAGATCATCAGAATTTTTAGGAAATCCTCCTTTCCATCGTGTGCCTTTTTCATCAGACCTTTGACAATTCTGTAGTAGGGTCTGTTGGGTACTAGATGAGGCATTAGCGGCTCTGCTTGTTGCTTTGGCCTGTAGGTCAAACACAGTTTACATGAAGCAGTGGTCTGGCTGGTTTCCTGGTTCATTCTTGGCCAGTACATTACTTCTCGTGCTCGTCGTTTGCATTTATTCTTACCCAAGTGGCCCTCCATGTATTTTTTGTAGCATTTATTTGCGTATTGTCATGGGAATGACAATCTTGTTGCCTTTGAACACTATGTCATCCACAACGGTGAGCTCTGCTCTACACATCCAGTAATCCTGTATTCTCCTTGGACAGTTGTTTTTCTGTGCAGGCCATCCTATTAGTGTTGTTTCGTTCAACTCTGTCATTGATTGGTCAGCTGCGGTCTTTCTTTTGATCTGCTCCATTCTCTCAGAAGACACAGGAAGTGATGCTACGATCATGTAGACGTAGGCCTGAATCTCAGTGTTTTTCTGTGTGTCAAAGCTCTCTTCTTGTCGACAGCTCGAGAAAGAGTGTCGGCGGCGAACATGAACTTTCCCGGAGTATAGATCATCTTCACATCATACTTTTGCAGTCTGATCAACATTCTCTGGATTCTCATTGGACAATCATTCAGTGGCTTGGACATGATTGACACCAATGGTTTGTCGTCGGTTTCTACTTCAAAGTCTCGTCCGTAGACGTATTGGTGAAACCTTTCGCAAGCGTATGTGCTTGCCAGTAGTTCTTTCTCTATTTGTGCATACCTTGTCTCTGCGCCTATCAAGGTTCTGGACGCATAAGCGACGGGGTTGCCATGTGGCGTCATTCTGTTGCAGAAGAACTGCTCCCAGGCCAAACTGTGACACGTCTGCAGAAATCCTTGTGCTTTTCTCTGGATCATAGAACCTGAGCACTGGCTCTTCTGTGATTGTCTTCTTCAGGTTTTTGAAGCAGTTTTCTTGTTCATGGGACCATTCCCATTCATTTTTTCTGTTCCAGCGGACTGTGCTGACAGTTGAGGTATGAACTTTGCAAGGTAGGTGATCATCATGCCCATGAAGCGTCTCACATAGTCCTTGTTCTTCGGGGACTCCATGTCGTTGATGGCTGATGTTTTCCTCGGGTCTGGTTTGACTCCGTCCTCTGAAAGTACATCTCTCACGAAGGTAAGTGTCTTCCCACCAAACTCATTTGTCTTTGTTTAGTTTTAGGTTGACTTTCCGTGTCAGGTCCAGCACTTGTCTCACTCTTGCATTGTGTTCTACTTTTGTGGATCCCCAGACGATGATGTCATCCATCATCGTCTCCACCCCTGGAATGCGCTGAAAGATCATGTGGATTGTCTTGTGGTAGACCTCTGGCGCTGAGAGAATCCCATATGAAATCTGTACCTGCCCTCAGGTGTGTTGAATGTGCATAGCCTTGAGCTTGCATCATCTAGCTTCATTTGCCAGAATCCTGATGAGGCATCAAACTTACTGAACAACTTTGCTTCAGCAAACTGCGACATTATCTTTTCTCTGGTTGGCAACTTGAAATGCTCTCTCTTGATGGCTTTGTTGAGATCTCGCGGGTCTAGACATATCCTGAGATCGCCGTTCTTTTTCACCACAATAACCAGTGAGCTTACCCAGTCTGTAGGTTCTTCCATTTTTGGATTGAACACAAGCAGGCTTTGCACTGAGCCCTGGCTTTGGAGGGGGAGGTCAGTGGTAAATCAGGTCAGTGATTTCTCAGATACTGACAGATCACTCACTCATAGATATGGCCAGTCGTAATAACTCAAGAGTTCAAGTTGAAGATGTATACTCCATCATAGTACCACCACAGACTAAGGTATGCAGTGCAGCAGTGCCCCTGTATAGGACTCAGTAATAACTGTTGCAGCACAGCCAAACACAATGGACACATATCAAAAGGCAGCCTAATCCCTATACAGTGTCCTAATTTGGAACAGGGCCCATAGTGCTCGTCAAAAGTAGTACACTATATAGGGAATAGGGTGCCATTTGGGATGTACAGTACAGTGTGCTTCTACATCGCTTGCTGTTTGGGGGTTTTGGCTGGGGGGTTTTGGCTGCCGATGTAAAAATGGCTTTATAAAATAAGATTGATTGACTAACAGCCTTTTCACAGCTTACTGTAAGCAGAAAATTAAACTCACTTGTGTTCACTGCAGGTGGCGTCGTTCATTAGTGGCTTATGGTGTGGAACCAGAGGCGTGTTGTGTTTAGGGAGGAAGAGGAAGAGCAATAGGACAGAGTTGCTGAAATGCAGAGTGTTGATGGTGTCTCCAGTGAATCAACAGCTTTGACAAGGGGCTGTCATCACCTGCTAGTGTCGCAACAATCAGCAGTAGAAATGTTAGACCATTCTTACTCTCGTCTCCCACTGATGAGACCGAGCTAGAGCAAGAGCGAGTGAGAGCGAACGAGACAGGAAGCCTTTCATCAGTGTAGCAACTCCACCCAGCCAGCGGCCCACTTACAGATCTGTCCCTACTTCAACCACAGCTCACATGATCCCAGAGGTGGAAATGAGTGTGGACACAAAACGTACACACACTGCTGACAGATGTCCAGGAAAAGTTGAGTGGCTGTTGTATCCCGGTGGAAACACCTGCAGAACCTGCATCTCCTCCTGACAGCTAGAAGCCTATTCCCAGCTCTTATCCAATTCAAAAAGCTCTATCTCACACTAACCTCTATCCATCTATGTCTCCCTCTCCCCATCTCTTTTTTAGATTCGCTCTCTTTTGTTTTCTCAATCTCTCGTTCTACATCTCCCGCTCCACTCACCTCTATCAGATTGCTCTATTTAGCCTGACAAAACAGAAACCTTTCTCGCCATCAGTCCTTCGCAAAA
Organism: Oncorhynchus gorbuscha; assembly: GCF_021184085.1. Lineage (NCBI taxonomy): Eukaryota > Metazoa > Chordata > Actinopteri > Salmoniformes > Salmonidae > Oncorhynchus > Oncorhynchus gorbuscha. The sequence continues at coordinate 20,193,888 of NC_060186.1, read as the reverse complement.
CCATTCTCAAATTGAAACTCCAATCCTTAGGGTGCATCTAGATTCACAACACAGCACGTTTCATTAACACAGCCTGTGGGGAATTCCACTATGGAGAGTGCTGCAGCAAAGCTGAGACCGCTAGCTATGTCACGTCTCCTTAATGTTGCTTCGTGGCCTCGTCTGTAGGCTCCACACACACACACCCCTAAGCACCAAAACTTGATCGGAGTTAAAGAGGCAGGCCTAGAGCCTCCACCTCCAATGGGAGGGCAGTATTCACCAGTGGGTATGGAGAAGAAGGGGAGCAGGCCATGTTTCTCTAACTGTTTATTTTGCAGGATTCCCCAAGCACTCCCCCAGCTGCCAAACTAAGCCAGAGGAAAGGACTGCAGCACACACATACACAGCCTTGTCTGTCTACCAAGGCTGTCTCACTAGGTCTCTTTGCCTACCAACCCCCCAACTACACTCCAAGTGTCAGCTACAGGTCATATCCTCCACATATCCTCCAACCATTTCCCTATTCTCGTTCATTCCGCCTTCCTCCTCCTCTCACTTCAAGAAACCAGCGTGGGAAGCAGGGGAGGGAGAGTGAAATGAATCCACACTGCATGTCTTAAACATGGCTCCTTATCCAGCTTTCTCTGCCACTCCTGGGCTGCATCCCAAATGTTCCCTATAGAGTGCACTACTTTTGACCAGGGCCCATAGGGAATAGGGTGCCATTTGGATGGCATACCTGTGTGAGTTACATAAATCGTCCAGTGTGTGTGTAATATTACACATCCAAAACACCTTTATGGAAGCTATTGCAGCTAGCTGAAACGTTCTCTATATTGTGGTTAGTGGTATATCAAATCACTTGGAAGCTACATTTGCTGTGTGTAGGTTCTTCCTTTGTTCTAAGTGTATACATCTGCTCTCCCAGCAGGTCCCTCCCTCCTCAGGTCCCAAATGGCACCCTTTTCCCTCTATAGTGCACTACTTTTGACCAGAGCAAATAGATAGGGGCCATTTGGGACGCAGCCATACTGTGTGCGCCAGTGCAGAAATGATCTGAAGGCTAAAGGGAGAGAGGGATAAGTGAATTAAAGATGCTGGGCGAAAACAACCTGGTCGTTGATGAATGGGATCTGTAAAGTGTGTGTGTCCGTCCTTTAGAGTCAGCCCCTCTGCGACTCCACACAGCCCAGGAATAATAAATGAGCTGTACCATTCCTCATGTCTGGCAGCCTTCCACCTGCTGCTGAGGTAATACTGTAGACGCCAGCGTGACACACAGAGGTGAGACACATCAGGGAGGTCATTAAAGGCCTCAACCACAACAGCAATATCCCAGTGGGCAATATTAGCTAGTTGAAGCAACGTCATGCCGACGTCTTATTTGTTACGTCATGGCCAGCCAGGGTGGATACTGAAAGAAATGGGACGTTTTTTTGACACAAGTCATTTTAATGACCAGAAAAAAGAAAAAAATCTCAGTGGGAGGTAGAGGACTGAATGACTATGTTTTTGCCCGATGGGAGGCGTGGGGGAGACACTTCCATAGTCCTCAGTAGGTTTAGCTCGGTCATGCGTTCACAGTCCGAGTCAAAGGGCTTAGAGTGTATACAGGGTTACGGTAGACTAGGGTAGCTGCCTGTTCTGGCTGGCCAGCCACTGAACTAGTGTACTTCAGGGAGTGTGCCCTAGGTAGGGCACTGACTCTAGGGAGCGTTAACTGAAACAGAGGAGGAAACATCAAACAAGCCTCTTCGGATGGGTTCCGTCTCCAGGTACACTAGGACAAAGGGGAACAGAGAGAAGAATCCCCCTGTGAATTAACGGGTGTCACGAGGACACAGGCTGGGTTGTGACACACACACACACACACCCTCCTGCAGCAGCACACTGTCTGGGTCCCTATGGGACCCTCTCAACACCAGAGAGAAAGGAGGGACATGAATCCTAAATCAAAGGGCATCAAGTTCCTTCCGGGATGAAGGAGGGCATAGGGGACATGGAGGGCATAAGGTCTGCATAACGGCCCAATACATGGGCTGACCAGCAAGGAAATTGAGAAGAATTTCAGAAATCACAGGCAATGCAAATTGCAAAATAGCACACCATGCACTGCCAATGCAACGCTGTCCAAAACATAAACTGGACAAAATTATTCTCAGTCCAAAATGCTGCTCTTTGCGTCTCAGAAAGATATCCCATCTAGAAATGTGACAGTGATTCAGCCAATTCCATTCCTTCAGCCTACGGTCCAACTTGAGTCCATGCCATCAGCAGTGTGCCACAATAATACTTGTGGAAGAGGGAGAGGAAACAGTGGCACTATAAACACACACTAATTCACAGCACAGCGGTACAGTATGTATGCCTTGAGATACAAAACACACTCCAGTTAGTGGACCCATCTAAACCACATGCTATTAGCTCAGTTGCTACTCTCGAAATGACCATAGCAGAGAATCAGGAGAGAGAGTGATGAAGGAAAGACAACTGAATAGCACTGCAAGGCTTAAAACTGTACATACACGTGTGTCTTCAAACACTGACTTATCAACCCAAATGTGACTGTGCAACAAACCCTAAGCCGATTTTTAGGGGTGTAATAATGTAGTGTCTCTGTTGCCAGTCTGGCAGCGTCGTGTCTGAGGGAAGGAGGCCCCAACAAGTAAAGCCTGTTCAGCTGAGAGCTGTGAGTCACACTGGCTTGTCAAACTCCACCACAGACAGGAGGAAAAACGAGAACCTGGAACTGTGTGTGTGTGTGTGTGTGTGTGTGTGTGTGTGTGTGTGTGTGTGTGTGTGTGTGTGTGTGTGTGTGTGTGTGTGTGTGTGTGTGTGTGTGTGTGTGTGTGTGTGTGTGTGTGTGTGTGTGTGTGTTCATAAGAAGGGGATGTGGAGGAGATCTTTCCTGAACACTCCAGAGTGGCAGTGGGAGAGAATCTGAACATTTCAACTGCCGTCAAAAACAAAGCAGACTGCCAGCGACAGGAGGAGGACACATTTCAAGTGTTTCCATAAAGCGCTGAGGCTTTGACAAATCCAACTTACTTGATGAAGCAGCGGGCTCCTTCGAACGTATATCCCTCCTCCCATCCCGTTGGTAAATCTATGCGGGAAAGAGAAGGGGCATGGGGGGGGGGGGGTAATGAATAGGCTACGAGACAAATACATCGCGACACACACAAGCGGCTGATACGAGCAGAGAATCTGCGCGTGACCGAAAATACCGTTCCCCTTACGCAATATATACAGCCTACCGATATGCTATCCATAAATGACATAGCCTAGTAAGGATGATCGAATAGCCTCGTCGTCATTTCTATTCGTATCCGTTATTCAACATATTGTATTGATAGGCGTGAGATTGTAAAAACCAGCTTCCTGGGCATTGACAGTGTGGGGATCTATGCATTCCGCGCACGATGTCTTCTCTCTAATGCAATGGATATGGAATGGTAACAATAACATCCTTATCCGAAGTCATGTTCACAGCAATACAAACATTTGTTGCATTCAACATCTGTAGCGAGTTACGCATCAATGTTTCATGTTATAATTTTATCAACAGCTGTTGTTACAATGGTTACAAAATAACTGCCCAGTGACCACGCTACGTGCTTAAGCCTTACAGTTTAGTCTACAACCATGGCAAGTTGCAAACAATAATGTAAAAAAAATAACTAAAGAAACTTCTTTGTTTATGAATGTGAAAGCCTACGTGACCGAACTTTCAACAACTCTGTCGCAATGCCTAGGTGACATTAATTGGCGGCTCAACTTGATGGTCTGAGCGCAGAGGAGAGAAAGGCAGGCGGCTGTTGCTTGCGGCAGGGAGTCTTCGCTCAACGCTTCTCGGTGGTTTCTGAAACCATTTAAAACCGAGACTCTTGCCGTATGTAACGATTGGAAGAGTTCGATGCGAACCGTTTTTACCTGGGGTTGTTCTGTGCCCCGTTATGACGGCCTCTCCGGTGACGGGATGAAGCCAGGTCGTACTCTTGGCTTCTTCACTGTTGGGTAAGAAACGGGGAGAAGGTGAACACAGACATAAACAAACGCGTCGAAACAAAGCCAATTCACTTCCATGCGCCGTATCCTGAGAATATTTACTTGATGAAGAATATCCTCCCGTCCCGAGCAACCCCATAACTCCAAGAAGAAGGAAGGCAGGAGAGCCAGTCTGGGTTTAGATCCGCCGCCATGTCTAGCAGAGGACGGAGACTGGAGTGCGCGTATCCGTGCCGTGGGCGCGTACTCGGAAACCCTAAGCAACTGGGCGCGGGGAACCTCTGTGGGGCGGGAGCGTGCTTGCATGGTAGAGGTCTCCTGTTTTCACCTTGTTTTCAAAACTTTTTATTGAAACAAATTATGTTTTGAACGTGCATACCAAGGAGCATAAACACTAGCGTAAAATAGCCTAGAGCAAGCCTATGATTCCAAAAAATATCCCACCTCAGTTATTTATATTCTAAAGATGTGAAATTCAATTTCTCATGTCACAATTAATTAGATATGGCATTGAGTAATATATAAATTCATACATAATGTCCTTGTAGCCTGGGGCTACTGCATTCACCAATAGAATACTCATCCTGCGAGTGTGTTAAACCTTACATGAATGGTCCGTCTGTACTGTTCCGTATTATCACACATGCCCTCCCAGGTCAACCTTGTACCTCACTGCATGGTTCAGCTGTCTATAAATCCTTCTCCCTCCCCCTCCTTAGCCATCCCCTCACCCCCTCTCTATAGTTCAGACAGAGCAGAGGGTCCCGAGTAGATTGGATGCATGTGTGTGTGAATGGATGCATGTATGCGAGTGTAGAAGTGCAAGTGTGTGTATGCATGAGTGGTTGCGTGTACATTATGCGTGTGTGTGTCATACACGAAAAGATGGTGAAAACACAATGCAGACAGGTTAGCCAGGATGCCAACACCACACATAGGAGATTAAACTGTCAAAAAATAACTGCATAAATGAAAACATGAAAATGAGAATGTCCATTGTCCAAGCCAATGCCAGACAAAAGGATACCAACTAGATACTGATCTAGGGTCAGTTTGCTGTTCCACCCCCGTAATGGTTAAGGCTAGGATTTGGGGAGGGTAAGCTGATCCTGGATATGTTGTCTGAGAAGGGGAACGTCTACCCACCCCTCAGGCCCCCTGGCCTTGTGAACTCACCACTAAATTCATCCAATTAGTAATCCTTATGTCCAAGGGGGTTTAGCAGATTAGTGTAGATTTGTGTGTCAGAGGAGACTGTTATAAGACCTTCTAGGTTGGAGGCAAAACATATCTGTTGAGTAACTTGTGCAACAGCATACAGTTTAATAACTACTGCGACTTACTTATTAAAAACAAACTGTTTAGCACATCAAATGAAAACAATATTTGCTTAAGTACGGTGATTTGCACAATAAGAAATGCGAATCATCCAATGAATACATGGACTAATAATGCAAAAGGTCAATCATGTAAATGAATACATTAACTAGCGAGTAACTTCAGCCCTATGTATCTCCCAGTGTGTTTAACATTCCAGTGTAGATATGGCAGTGGGACAGGAGGATGGAATGCAATGCTGCTGGTGATTACCTTCTCCTCTCCCCTGGGTATCACAGGTAGTGAGATGTTAGACTACACCAGACGCCAGAGCCAAGCGGGGCTGGGGCTATATGGGGATCTGCTGCAGGGAGTGAGGGAGGGAGGGAGCCACAAAACAAACATGATGAAAACGTTTCAAACGCTGCTCTGGTTTCTGTCAACGGTCATTAGTACGGAAATGTAGCACAGGCTATACGGTGGGTATGTGTGTGTAGGGGAAGGGTTTTGTTTGAGTGTGTGTGTGTGTGTGTGTGACACGTACTTATGTGTGAGGGTGCCTGTGGCCTTGGATGTGGACTGTTTACAATATTCTGTTTGACTGTGACTCAGACACTTTTGCTGTGGAGCTTTAGACCAGAGGCTTGGAGGCTTCGTCAAATGCCCATCAGATAACCCTGACGGCCAAAGTGTACAAATTCTGGCTGGCCTACGACTTACTAAAACAGCATACTGAGCACCACTCCTGCTACGTACTATTTAGAATGTACTGTTTGGTAAAATGTATGTTGTAAGCATACTGAGCACCACTCGTGCTACGTACTATTTAGAATGTACTGTTTGGTAAAAGGTATGTTGTAAGCATACTGAGAAGGTGTCATCAAATGCCCAATAGCGCTTGTTCCCCACCATTTTGTACGTTGTTGTAGAGCACATCCCCTATTCTGATTATCAGCCACTGTCGAACACAGGTAGGAGTGAAAAGCAGATTCTCTTCCTCAATAGTTTGCAACAAATTCTACTAGATGAAAAGCCAAAATGAGTATGACATCCTGGAATTAATTTCACATACTATAAAATTGTATATTTTTTCAGTTCCCGAAAAAGCCTACTATTTAGAATTCAAGTATGGTTATTCACACATGGCCTCTGTCTAAAATCACTCTGAGAACAGATAGAGCCTTTCTCCAGGACCCATTCTGACTAACCATTCAGGGACTGTGTCCCAAATGACAATGGTCCCTATATAGTGTACTACTTTTGCCTAGATCCCTATGGGCCCTGGTCTAAAGAAGTGTAATATAAAGGGAATTGGGTGCGATTTAAGATGCAGCAAAGGTTTCCATCAAACTTCCCACAGACGCTGGAGGGTCTGTCTCTCCCCTCAATCATTAAAGGGACTGTGAGGGGCTGGAAACTAGGATCATAATGATTATTAATGAGACTGCGGCTTAGCTACGACCCCTGCCGCCTTTTTGAAGTCACCAGCGCAGAGCAGAGCAGTTCCTCTGATGTCATCATTAGAGGGTCCAACCCAGCCAATAGCCTCTTCTGAAACAGAGATTGCTTCCTGCTTAGGGACCAATCTGTACCCCACTGTTATTATGGGAGGGCCTCAACCCTCTTTATCAAAACAAACAACTCCATTCCTATTCCATCCACTCATCCATCATGCCCCTTATATTTTCCCTGCCACCTTCCTCTTCATTGTCCCAATTTCCCCCTTCATCTCCCCCCATCTCCCCAACCATCTCCCAATTCTCACCCCCTATTCTCCCACCACCCCCAATCCTCCACATACTTTTCCTCCCCCATACTCTCCTCTTTCACCATGTCCTCCTTCCTAACTAGTCTCTGACCTCCATGTCACGTCTGTCCCCTCTCTCTGGATCAGCGACTGCAGCATATCATATTCCTCTGCGGAGCTTTCTGTCAGACCCACTCAGCCTCGGTCTATGGGCTCTGTGTCGCTATAAACTTTCAATTTAGGAGACGAGGACTATTTCAGCAAAAACAAAACACCTACACTACAGGCTAGTGCTACGGTGTTGTACATTGCAGTGGGAATTCCACAGCTAGGGTAAAAGCTTTACCTTTCAGAAGGAATAAAACAAGCTCGAAAACATATCAGGCTTCACTGGTTAAAGTGCTTTCCACATGATCACGGCTTTAGACGATGGGTTTGTGGCTGGAGCTGGCTGGCTTGCTACTTACCCAGTTCGGGGTCCCTTGAACGATCATGCAGTGTTTGTCTCACTAAGACCAAACCTATTGATCAGAAACTGAACTGAACACAAAGACCAGTTAACCAACACCACACTGATTCTGCCGCCTATTTGATTTCCTTAATGTCTTGTGAGGGGGAGGGGGGGCAATTTCTGTGCGAGAGATATTCAACCACCCTAGGGAGACAAAGGAAGTTATATAGAACATGCTTCTTTATTATTATAGATGGGTGTCTATTGTGGAAATGACCCAGTGTTGGACAAGCTGGTTTGAACATAATGGAACAGATTACTGCTTTACATTGTACTCTATGTAAGGTTGACTCCATCCGCCTTGTGTACTGTACTGTAACACACACCACAACATCCCCAGTGCAGGCAGGTCTACGTGACATCTGATGCCAGGGAGAGAGTTAGTCGGACGGGTCAGACGAGGGCATGCTACATTCTGGAGGCCGGAGGGCAAGGAGAATGCCAACGTCTGCTAAATACCAAGTTTGTTATCATCGAGCTTGTCTGCATTGAAATCAGGGAGAGAGCGAGAGTGAGACCGAGAGAGTGAGGGAGACAGAGAGAGAAAAGAGTCAGACAGAGAGAGAGAGGAGCCAGGTTCAAGGTTGATACGTTCTGGACTAATAATAACATGGTCAACTTTCTGCTGCAGAGTCAGACAGAGAGTCAGGGGAAACACACTGTAAATGGGTGAGTCAAACAGAGAGTCAGGGGAAACACACTGTAAATGGGTGAGTCAGACAGAGAGTCAGGGGAAACACACTGTAAATGGGTGAGTCAAACAGAGAGTCAGGGAAACACACTGTAAATGGGTGAGTCAAACAGAGAGTCAGGGGAAACACACTGTAAATGGGTGAGTCAGACAGAGAGTCAGGGGAAACACACTGTAAATGGGTGAGTCAAACAGAGAGTCAGGGGAAACACACTGTAAATGGGTGAGTCAGACAGAGAGTCAGGGGAAACACACTGTAAATGGGTGAGTCAAACAGAGAGTCAGGGGAAACACACTGTAAATGGACGAGTCAGACAGAGAGTCAGGGGAAACACACTGTAAATGGGTGAGTCAGACAGAGAGTCAGGGGAAACACACTGTAAATGGGTGAGTCAGACAGAGAGTCAGGGGAAACACTGTAAATGGGTGAGTCAGACAGAGAGTCAGGGGAAACACACTGTAAATGGGTGAGTCAGACAGAGAGTCAGGGGAAACACACTGTAAATGGGTGAGTCAGACAGAGAGTCAGGGGAAACACACTGTAAATGGGTGAGTCAGACAGAGAGTCAGGGGAAACACACTGTAAATGGGTGAGTCAGACAGAGAGTCAGGGGAAACACACTGTAAATGGGTGAGTCAGACAGAGAGTCAGGGGAAACACACTGTAAATGGGTGAGTCAGACAGAGAGTCAGGGGAAACACACTGTAAATGGGTGAGTCAGACAGAGAGTCAGGGGAAACACACTGTAAATGGGTGAGTCAGACAGAGAGTCAGGGGAAACACACTGTAAATGGGTGAGTCAGACAGAGAGTCAGGGGAAACACACTGTAAATGACCGAGTCAGACAGAGAGTCAGGGGAAACACACTGTAAATGGGTAAGTCAAACAGAGAGTCAGGGGAAACACACTGTAGATGAACGAGTCAGACAGAGAGTCAGGGGAAACACACTGTAAATGGGTGAGTCAAACAGAGAGTCAGGGGAAACACACTGTAAATGGGTGAGTCAGACAGAGAGTCAGGGGAAACACACTGTAAATGGGTGAGTCAAACAGAGAGTCAGGGGAAACACACTGTAAATGGGTGAGCCAGACAGAGAGTCAGGGGAAACACACTGTAAATGGGTGAGTCAGACAGAGAGTCAGGGGAAACACTGTAAATGGGTGAGTCAGACAGAGAGTCAGACAGGGGAAACACACTGTAAATGGGTGAGTCAGACAGAGAGTCAGGGGAAACACTGTAAATGGGTGAGTCAGACAGAAAGTCAGGGGAAACACACTGTAAATGGGTGAGTCAGACAGAGAGTCAGGGGAAACACACTGTAAATGGGTGAGTCAGACAGAGAGTCAGGGGAAACACACTGTAAATGGGTGAGTCAGACAGAGAGTCAGGGGAAACACACTGTAAATGGGTGAGTCAGACAGAAAGTCAGGGGAAACACACTGTAAATGGGTGAGTCAGACAGAGAGTCAGGGGAAACACACTGTAAATGGGTGGGTCAGACAGAGAGTCAGGGGAAACACACTGTAAATGGACGAGTCAGACAGAGAGTCAGGGGAAACACACTGTAAATGAGTCTCAGATGGCACCTGGGGTGTCAATTGAGAGATGACATTGAGCCTCTGTTGTTGGACTGGAGAGGTGTGAGGTCATAAAAGTGGATTGCCTCATCGTACTGCTCTCTAGTTTTGATGGAAGGCAGGGTGTGTACCTTGTAACATCAATACTAACTGACAGGCTTTTGAATGTGTCATGGCTTAAGACCACATTAGCCCACTAAGCTAAAGCCTAGACATCTGTTTCAGTCAGTTTTATTCATCACACAAGCTTGGTTCATCAAACCAACTCAGTCTTCGTCCGATCTAAATGCTTTGTACAATCAAGGCACTTCAGGTACAGTAAGAGTGAACCCACTGGGCACTAGGCATCAATTTAATGTCTATTCCACGTTGGTTCAACGTAAATGACGTGACAACAACGTTGATTCAACCAGTGTGGGCACAGTGGGAAGCCTTTTACCACAGCTCTTCGTTTAAAGATTAGATCAACAAACCTTCGTCTGAAATGCAGCCTCTTCCAACTAACACAACATTTGCATTTAGAAACATTTACCCTGTTGATACCTACAACCTTCAAGGTGATGTTACTCTGCCAAGGGAAATAAACAGAAATGGCGTGGTCATAAATGTTTCATAGTGAAGGTCTATTTACTATTTAAATGTGTTTACTCTCTCCGCTGGTGTATGTTTGTTTATGTGGGTTGAGTAGGATGCACCGGCCAGGTTCACAGCAGCAGCTCCTTCATCACACAGCAATTAAAACTCTCTGGAGTAACTTTTAGAGAGAGAGAGAGAGAGAGAGAGAGAGAGAGAGAGAGAGAGAGAGAAAGTGTTTGTGTGTGTGTGTGTGTGTGTGTGTGTGTGTGTGTGTGTGTGTGTGTGTGTGTGTGTGTGTGTGTGTGTGTGTGTGTGTGTGTGTGTGTGTGTGTGTGTGTGTGTGTGTGTGTGTGTGTGTGTGTGTGTGTGTGTGTGTGTGTGTGTGTGTGTGTGTGTGTGTGTGTGTGTGTGTGTGTGTCTTCGCGGTGTGTGCTAACCCTGGCACCTGCTTTCTTATACTGAGGCAGCCTTGAAGGACTACCCAAGTACTGAGGCGAAGCTGAGATCATGCAAACTGATTAAACTAAGATTCTTTACAACAAATTAGTAGAGATGACCCTACATTTTTTCTGCAGTGGTAGTAAAGTGCTATTTTTGCCCTATTCGGTAATACAGTACTGTAATACCTAGCTTGCCCTTAAATTGATGGTGATGTCATACGCTGCGTTGCAGGACACAGGGAATTGGCCTGTTGCTAATAAGCTTCAAAAATACTCTGTCGCCTCTAGCCAAGTGATTACACATGGCTGTGTGTGTGTGCGCTCGTGCATGTGTGTGTGTGAGCATGTGTGTATATTTAGCATATGTGTGTGTGAGAGAGAGCGAGAAAGAGACAATTATTCGGACACTCTTTAACCAACTACATTAACAACAATCCTGTCTGACCTTTAATACAGAACAGACACACAAACACATCGCTGCATTCCAAACAGTTTGGTAATGACTTAATTGTCAGAGTCTACTCGAGGAGAGAGTTTGTCGGGCACTCTGGATACTTTCTTTTAGGCCTATTTACCCTCTGGGCACACACTGGCTGACTCAACGTTGTTTCCACGTCATTTCAATGAAGTTACGTTGAACCAATGTGGAATAGATGTTGAACTTGACGTCTGTGCCCAGTGTACATTTTTTACAATTTGGAGTGTGTTTATTTACATAATATGTAAAACATTCTTGTTTATTTATGTCCATAATAGGTATGCCCTTTTAAAGCAAAAAATATATACTGTAGGCTATGTATTTAGGATATTAAAACCTATTTTCCAGAGTGATGAAAGGTAATTATGTTCTGTGTCAGTCTGGCCTAGGAAGCTGGTGAAGCTTTTCCTCTCTGGCTTCATTCCAAATGGCACCCTATTCCCTATATAGTGCACTTCTTTTGGCCAGAGCCTTGTGAGTATTGCACTATATACTGTAGGGATTAGAGTTCCGTTTGGGACAAAGCCTCTATCTCCCTGAGTAGCCTGGTGTATTTCCGTACCCTCCCTCACCATTTCACGCTTTTGTTGCCGTAAACCCCAGAGCATGGCCAGTGATCAAGGTCAATATGTGATGGTTGGATCAGAGTCGGAGAACTGAGGCTCCCTTTCCTCGTTTAATAAGACCAGAATACCAACGTTCCCTGTCCTCGTTTAATACGACCAGAATACCAACGTTTCCTGTCCTCGTTTAATAAGACCAGAATACCAACGTTCCCTGTCCTTGTTTAATAAGATCAGGAATACCAACGTTCCCTGTCCTGGTTTAATAAGACCAGAATACCAACGTTCCCTGTCCTTGTTTAATAAGATCAGGAATACCAACGTTCCCTGTCCTGGTTTAATAAGACCAGAATACCAACGTTCCCTGTCCTGGTTTAATAAGACCAGAATACCAATGTTTCCTGTCCTCGTTTAATAAGACCAGAATACCAACGTTCCCTGTCCTGGTTTAATAAGACCAGAATACCAACTTTCCCTGTCCTTGTTTAATAAGACCAGAATACCAACGTTCCCTGTCCTGGTTTAATAAGACCAGAATACCAACGTTTCCTGTCCTCGTTTAATAAGACCAGAATACCAACGTTCCCTGTCCTGGTTTAATAAGACCAGAATACCAACGTTCCCTGTACTGGTTTAATAAGACCAGAATACCAACGTTCCCTGTCCTGGTTTAATAAGACCAGGAATACCAACGTTCCCTGTCCTCGTTTAATAAGACCAGAATGCCAACGTCCTCCCTGTCCTCGTTTAATAAGACCAGAATACCAACGTTCCCTGTCCTTGTTTAATAAGACCAGGAATACCAACGTTCCCTGTCCTCGTTTAATAAGACCAGAATGCCAACGTTCCCTGTCCTCGTTTAATAAGACCAGAATACCAACGTTCCCTGTCCTCGTTTAATACGACCAGAATACCAACGTCCCCTGTCCAGAATACCAACGTCCCCTGTCCTCGTTTAATAAGACCAGAACACCACCGTTCACTGTCTGCGTTTAAGAAGACCAGGAATACCAACGTTCCCTGTCCTCATTTAATAAGACCAGAACACCACCGTCTGAGTTTAAGAAGACCAGGAATACCAACGTTCCCTGTCCTCATTTAATAAGACCAGAACACCACCGTTCACTGTCTGCGTTTAAGAAGACCAGGAATACCAACGTTCCCTGTCCTCATTTAATAAGACCAGAACACCACCGTTCACTGTCTGCGTTTAAGAAGACCAGGAATACCAACGTTCCCTGTCCTCATTTAATAAGACCAGAACACCACCGTTCACTGTCTGCGTTTAAGAAGACCAGGAATACCAACGTTCCCTGTCTGAGTTTAAGAAGACCAGGAATACCACCGTTCCCTGTCTGCGTTTAAGAAGACCAGGAATACCACTGTCTGCGTTTAAGAAGACCAGGAATACCAACGTTCCCTGTCTGAGTTTAAGAAGACCAGGAATACCACCGTTCACTGTCTGCGTTTAAGAAGACCAGGAATACCAACGTTCCCTGTCTGAGTTTAAGAAGACCAGGAATACCAACGTTCCCTGTCTGAGTTTAAGAAGACCAGGAATACCACCGTTCCCTGTCTGCGTTTAAGAAGACCAGGAATACCACCGTTCCCTGTCTGAGTTTAAGAAGACCAGGAATACCAACGTTCCCTGTCTGAGTTTAAGAAGACCAGGAATACCAACGTTCCCTGTCTGAGTTTAAGAAGACCAGGAATACCACCGTTCACTGTCTGCGTTTAAGAAGACCAGGAATACCAACGTTCCCTGTCTGAGTTTAAGAAGACCAGGAATACCACCGTTCACTGTCTGCGTTTAAGAAGACCAGGAATACCAACGCTCCCTGTCTGAGTTTAAGAAGACCAGGAATACCAACGCTCCCTGTCTGAGTTTAAGAAGACCAGGAATACCAACGCTCCCTGTCCTCTTCATTGCTCCCTCTTGGTCAGGTCATTGTTGTTCTCATTTACTTTCCTGGCTAAATAAAGTCAATTACTTCTCTAACGGTCACACAGGAAGCTGAGTGGAAGCCTCTTAGGATTTGAACTCACTGCCTTTTGCCTGTCAGTGTTTCTGCCTTTAAACTGCCTCTCATGGGGAAACTGTGAGGAATACAAACTCTAATGTTTTACTCAGGAAGTTGAGCAGAAGACTCAGTGCTTTCAGATGGGGTTTTTTCTGCCCCATCCCCACCTCTACAGAGGGCAACTTGATCATGTATTTATATCAAAACATGATGTTTCTGCACTTCCTCTTCTCTGTTTGCCTTTAGCTTCTCAAATTAACTTTCTGAATAACATGTTCTTCTCTTTTCTTCAAAAATGGAGTCAAAGTCAAATTCCATGATTTTCCATGTTGCTGCATCAAGTGTATTAGACCTCAAAGATGAGAAATGGAAATGTAAATGTAGCAGAGCCCAAAGAGATAGTTCTTAGAGTGATGGCTTTGTTTTAGATGGTGGAAACTCTACAATTATGCAGTAGATCATTTGAGGAAAGTGGAAGAAACACATCTCACCAATTCATAAACCATCTTGTAACTTGAAAATAAATATCACATTCTGTACTATACATTACTCAGTTGGCTTTGTTCATGTAGTTTTCCTCGTCTTGCCTCTGCCAACTGCTGAGCTTTGTAACCATGTTGATGAAACAATAGAGATGCATTGTCCTCCTCAACTTGTTCTTTCTCAGACACCTCAATATTGACAAAATGAAAAGGTTGAGCTCTCTGGAAGGGCTCCCTGACTGCGTCCCAAATAGCACTGTAACCCTATCCCCTATATAGTGCACTACTTTTGACCAGAGACATATCAAAAGTAGTGCAATACATAGGGAATAGGGTGCCATTTAGGAGGTCATCTCTATTGCCTCACTACAGAGGCCAGCAGCATTTCTGTGGTCTGAAGCTCAGTTGGCTGGACTCACAGAACCCCTGCTCTCCCTCTCTCTGCTTCGCTAGGGAGTACAGTGTGTCTGTGCTTGGCCCCGTTTCCCCATTTCTCTGCCCCTACTGTGGATACTCTCTCTCTCTCTCTCTCTCTCTCTCTCTCTCTCTCTCTCTCTCTCCCTCTCTCTCTCTCTCTCTCTCTCTCTCTCTCTCTCTCTCTCTCTCTCTCTCTCTCTCTCTCTCTCTCTCTCTCTCTCTCTCTCTCTCTCTCTCTCTCTCTCTCTCTCTCTCTCTCTCTCTCTCTCTCTCTCTCTCTCTCTCTCTCTCTCTCTCTCTCTCTCTCTCTCTCTCTCTCTCTCTCTCCCTCTCTCTCTCTCTCTCTCTCTCTCTCTCTCTCTCTCTCTCTCTCACTCTCTCTCTCACTCTCGCTCTCGCTCACTCGCTCTCTAGTGTGCATAGGAGCAGGGCCTAGTCAGGGTCTCTAATAATGAATCTATATCTTTCTCTCTCTCCATTTACTCTATCTGTTTTCTTAAACTCTCTCTGCACCATTTCTCACAGCCAAATAGGAAGGACCCAAATAAAGCTGCTCTTCCTCATGTCTTGGTATCTGAAGATCTCATAATGTTTGAGCCGGCAGCAACAGGCGAGGGTGAGGATGACTCCCAAGTGGCACCCTATACCCTATATAGTGCACTACGTTTGACCAGAGCCCTATGCCCCCTGGTAAAAAAGAGTATTGCACTATAAAGGGAATAGGCTGCCATTTGGGATGCTGCCTGAGAGAGGGAAAGGTTAAAATCAGCCCTTCCCTCATGGTGAGTGATGACTCTCAGGAGAGACACATTGATTTAAGCAGCTGGGGTGATGGAGAGGAGGCACTCTTAGGGTTTGAAGGGCATCAGCTTCACCTTCCTCTGTGTTGCTTAGAGACCTCTAAACACACACACACAGGCACTAAGAAGTCGGACAGGCAGGCAGGCATGCACACACCACAGACACAGACATGCACGCAGCAATACCGACACATATTCACAGACACACACATGAACTCAACAACTGCACCAGTCCATCTTATTCAAAAACAAAAGTGAAGGGGAAAACCACCATATTCACTTTAGTGAAAGACAAATAAGTTGCTGTCTACATTGGTCACTGATACATCATGGTCTCCAGGGCCAATAGCAGCAGCCACACAAAGAGAGACAACCAGCGAGCCCAGCCGAGCTGAACCACAGCAGATGATGAGGGAGAGAGAAAGAGACTCCTGGACGTGCTCCTGCTGGCTTCAGACTCTTCTCGGGAAGGTCCCGGCCGCCCAGCCCATCCACTGTCACACTGAAAAGGAGCGCCTTGATACAGTTACTCAACCCACTCTCTGATCTAACAACACATGAGGGGAGAAGAAGAGAAGCGTATTGTTCACCTTCAGTTTAGGTTGAATGGCATGAGAGAATCGCATCACACGGTACACATAGTTCATCATTCAGGGGCTGAATCATCTCATCAGTTCAGCTCGATGATGTCTTTCCCTCCCCTTGACAGTAAACAATACAATGACTCAAGATGTCGACAGGAAATTCCTCAGTACTATTGTACAACTGACCATAAGGTTTCCCTCGGTGTTTACAAAGGGGAGTGTCGCCTTCTTCTCAGAAATGTTGCAGGGGTCTTTCTTATTGAACCAGTGTTTGCTTACTGACCATGCAGGAAGTAGAACCACTATTTAGAACTACTAAACCAATGTCTGTTCGTTCATGATGCTTGTACAATATGATAGGTATTGGTCATTCACTACTGAAGCAACGTACCGTACATAGCAACAAGACCCTTGCAGACACACAGAACAGATAAACAAAACTACGGTTCTTTTCTTAGATAGGCATTCACAATATCATCTCAATATGTTGATGGTGTAGTTGGTTTCCTAGTGTATTTTAGTTTAGGTTTCTTAGAGTAGAAATGCTGATCTAGGATCAGGTCCCCCTGTTTTATTTATTGTGATCAAATTATATCAAATTTATTTATATAGCCCTTCTTACATCAGCTGATATATCAAAGTGCTGTACAGAAACGCAGCCTAAAACCCCAAACAGCAAGCAATGCAGGTGTAGAAGCACGGTGGCTAGGAAAAACTCCCTAGAAAGCCCAGAACCTAGGAAGAAACCTAGAGAGGAGGGATGGCCAGTCCTCTTCTGGCTGTGCCGGGTGGAGATTATAACAGAACATGGCCAAGATGTTCAAATGTTCATAAATGACCAGCATAGTCAAATAATAGTAATCACAGTGAACAGGTCAGGGTTCCATAGCCGAACAGTTGAAACTGGAGCAGCAGCACGCCCAGGTGGACTGGGGACAACCAGGAGTCATCATGTCAGGTAGTCCTGTGGCATGGTCCTAGGGCTAAGGTCCTCAGAGAGAGAGAAAAATAATTAGAGAGAGCACCAGTAAGCCAGTGACTCAGCCCCTGTAATAGGGTTAGAGGCAGAGAATCCCAGTGGAGAGAGGGAAACCGACCAGGCAGAGACAGCAAGGGCGGTTCGTTGCTCCAGTGCCTTTCCGTTCACCTTCACACTCCTGGGTCAGACTACATTCAGTCATAGGACCCACTGAAGAGATGAGTCTTCAATAAAGACTTAAAGGTTGAGACGGAGTCTGCGTCTCTCACATGGGAAGGCAGACCATTCCATAAAAATGGAGCTCTTTAGGAGAAAGCCCTGCCTCCAGCTGTTTGCTTAGAAATTCTAAGGACAATTGGAGGCCTGCATCTTGTGACCGTAGCGTACGTGTAGGTATGTACGGCAGGACCAAATCGGAAAGATAGGTATGAGCAAGTCCATGTAATGCTTTGTAGGTTAGCAGTAAAACCTTGAAATCAGCCCTTGCTTTAACAGGAAGCCAGTGTAGGGAGGCTTGCACTGGAGTAATATGATAACATTTTGGGGTTTTAGTCAGGATTCTAGCAGGTGTATTTTGCACTAACTGAAGTTTATTTAATGCTTTATCCAGGTAGCCAGAAAGTAGAGCATTACAGTAGTCTAACCTAGAAGTAACAAAAGCATGGATTAATTTTTCTGCATCATTTTTGAACAGAACATTTCAGTTTTCGCAATGTTATGTAAATGGAAAAAAGCTGTCCTTGAAACAGTCTTGATATGTTCGTCAAAAGAGAGATCAGGGTCCAGAGTAACGCCGAGGTCCTTCACCATCTTATTTGAGATGACTGTACAACCATCAAGATGAATTGTCAGGTTCAACAGAAGATCACTTTGTTTCTTGGAACCTAGAACTAGCATCTCTGTTTTGTCCGAGTTTAAAAGTAGAAAGTTTGAAGCCATCTACTTCCTCATGTCTAAAACACAGGCTTCGAGCGAGGGCAATTTTGGGGCTTCAACATGTTTCATTGAAATATACCAGGAGGCCTGGTGCGTGCCAGCCTCACGCACCAGGCCTCCTGTGCACATCCCTAGCCTTGCACGTCCTGTGCCTACATTGCTCTCAAGCTCTCCAGTACGCCTTCACGGTCTAGCCCATCCTGTGCCACCTCCACACACCAGTCCTCCGGTAGCAGCTCCCCGCACCAGGCTTCCTGTGCGTGTCCTCGATCCAGTACCACCAGTTCCAGCACCACGCACCAGGCCTCCAGTGCGCCTCGCCTGTTCAGCGCAGCCCGCGCTTTTCTCCTCTCCTGCGCTGTCGGAGTCTCGCGCCTGTTCAGCGCAGCCAGCGCTTTTCTCCTCTCCTGCGCTGCCGGA
Organism: Oncorhynchus gorbuscha; assembly: GCF_021184085.1. Classification (NCBI taxonomy): domain Eukaryota; kingdom Metazoa; phylum Chordata; class Actinopteri; order Salmoniformes; family Salmonidae; genus Oncorhynchus; species Oncorhynchus gorbuscha. Next base: position 20,175,357 of record NC_060186.1, on the reverse strand, counting down.
GTCTCCCGCCTGTTTAGCGCAGCCAGAGCCTTTCTCCTCTCCTGCGCTGCCGGAGTCTCCTGTCTGTCCAGCGCCGCCAGTGCTCCCAGTCTGCCCAGTGCTCCCAGTCTGCCCAGCACCGCCAGCACCGCCAGTCTGCCCAGTGCTGCCAGTCGGCCCAGAGCCGCAAGTCTGCCCGCCAGTCTGCCCAGCGTCGCCAGTCTGCCAGGATCCGCCAGAAGTGCCAGTCTGCCAAGATCCGCCAGAAGTGCCAGTCTGCCAAGATCCGCCAGAAGTGCCAGTCTGCCAAGATCCGCCAGACGTGCCAGTCAGCCATGATCTTCTAGATCGGCCAGACAACCTGAATCATCCAGTTCCACCAGCCAGCCAGGATTTACCGGAGCCTACTACCTGCCTGAGCTTCCTCTCAGTACTGGGCTTCCCCTCAGTACCGTGCTTCCCCTCAGTACCGGGCTTCCCCTCAGTACCGGGTTTCCCCTCAGTACCGGGCTTCCCCTCAGTCCCGGGCTGCTTCGGTCCCGAGCTGCCCCTCTGTCCCGAGCTGCCCCTCTGTCCCGAGCTGCCCCTCTGTCCCGAGCTGCCCCTCTATCCTGAGATGCCCCTCTGTCCTGAGATGCCCCTCTGTCCTGAGATGCCCCTCTGTCCCGAGCTGCCCCTCTGTCCCGAGCTGCCCCTCTGTCCCGAGCTGCCCCTCTGTCACGAGCTGCTGAGGCGATTCTCAATTAGAGTCAGGTGCTTATCGTTGTCTCTGATTGGGAACCGTATTTAGGTAGCCTGAGTTCGCTTTGTATTTTGTGGGTGTTTGTTCCTGTCTCTGTGTTGTAGTCACCAGATAGGCTGTAATTAGTTTCACGTTCCGTTCTGTTGTTTTTTGTATTCAGTTTCAGTTATTTCATGTACCGCGATTCTTTCATTAAAGTCATGAGTAACCTACACGCTGCGCTTCGGTCCGACTCTCTTCATTCAACAGACGAACGCCGTTACAAGTGGTCCTAAACGGAACCTTGAGGAATACTGAAATTTACAGTTGATTTGTCAGAGGACAAACCATTCACAGAGACAAACTGATATCTTTCTGACAGATAAGATGTAAACCAGGCCAGAACTTGTCCGTGTAGACCAATCTGGATTTCCAATCTCTCCAAAAGAATGTGGTGATCGATGGTATCAAAAAGCAGCACTAAGGTCTAGGAGCACGAGGACAGATGCAGAGCCTCCGTCTGAAGCCATTAAAAGGTCATTTATCACCTTCACAAGTGCAGTCTCAGTGATGATGGTGTCCAAAACCAGACTGAAGCATTTTGTATACATTGTTTGTCTTCAGGAAGGCAGTGAGTTGCTGTGCAACAGCTTTTTCAAAAATCTTTGAGAGGAATGGGAGATTCGATATCAGCCAATAGTTTTTTATATTTTCTGGGTCAAAGTTTGGCTTTTTCAAGAGAGGCTTTATTACTGCCACTTTTAGTGAGTTTGGTACACATCCGATGGATAGAGAGTCGTTTATTATGGTCAACATAGGAGGGCCGAGCACAGGAAGCAGCTCTCTCAGTAGTTTAGTTGGAATAGTGTCCAGTATGCAGCATGAAGGTTTGCAGCTTGAAGGTGATCATTTGGAATGACGCCAGAGAGGAAAAGATTCACTGGCTTCCTAAGCCAGACTGAAACTGACCCGTAATCAGCACTACTACTCTGAGACACTTGATACATACGGCCCCAGAAGTAACTGCCATGGATAGGACATATGGAGTCTGTCAGTCAACTGCATATGAAGCCTGTCGATGTGGATAAGAATTCCGAAGCTTTAGGAACCATCTCTGGGTTCTGTCATTACATCACTTGCACATGACGTCCAGGGAGAATAGTATTTATAATGTGACTGATTGCAGAGTGTGGCACAGTTAACTATTTCCTGTTATGAACCCACGCATTCACACATACACGGTGGGAATCATTTCTCATGGGGGCGCTCTTAGGTAAACATTGCACAATGGGCCGTTACACAATCTCGCCATGATTCCAAAAGAGCAGTTTTGGTTTATTTTATTCATTTATTTTACCATGGCTCAGGCCAGACTTGAGGCATCAACGTGTAATTAATGGATCCAAATTATCAAACAGCTGTTGGAGCTCTTTGTTCTGGCTCCAGCTCAGAGGATCCTCCAGCGCAGACTCCCTCCCTCTCCCTACCCCTACCCCTATCTCTCTCTCTCTCTCTCTCTCTCTCTCTCTCTCTCTCTCTCTCTCTCTCTCTTTCTCGCCAACTCCTTCCATCTATCTCTCTCTCTCTCTCTTTCTCGCTCTCTCTCTCTCTTTCTCGCCAACTCCTTCCATCTCTCTCTCCCTCTCTCTCTTTCTCGCTCTCTCTCTCTCTCTCTCTCTCTCTCTCTCTCTCTCTCTCTCTCTCTCTCTCTCTCTCTCTCTCTCTCTCTCTCTCTCTCTCTCTCTCTCTCTCTCTCTCTCTCTCTCTATCTCTCTCTCTCTCTCTCTCTCGCTCTCTCTGAGAAGAAAACCCACAGAGAGAGTTGGCTGCTGCTGCTTCTGTGGGGAGTTATTAAAGGACAAATACACAACTTTTCAACCTAACTTTCACTATCTCCAGCACAGTACATATACAGTTGAAGTCGGAAGTTTACATACACTTAGGTTGGAGTCATTAAAACTAGTTTTTCAACCACTCCACAAATATTTTGTTAACAAACTATAGTTTTGGCAAGTCGGTTAAGGCATCTACTGTGTGCATGACAAAAGTAATTTTTTCAACAATTGTTTACAGACAGATTATTTGACTTAAAATTAACTGTATCACAATTACAGTGGGTCAGAGGTTTACATACACTAAGTTGGCTGTGCCTTTAAAAAGCTTGGAAAATTCCAGAAAATTATGTCATGGCTTTAGAAGCATCTGATAGGCTAATTGATATCAATTGAGTCAATTGGAGGTGTACCTGTGGATGTATTTCAAGGCCTACCTTCAAACTCACTGGCCCTTTGCTTGACATCATGGGAAAATCTAAAGAAATCAGCCAATACCTCAGAAAAACAATTGTAGACCTCCACAAGTCTGGTTCATCCAGGGGTGGCAATCATTGTGTTGTGGGGGTGCTTTGCTGCAGGATGTACTGGTGCACTTCACAAAATGGCGTCATGAGGAGGAAAATTACGTTTATATTTTGAAGCAACATCTCAAGACATCAGTCAGTTAGTAAAAGCCTGGTCGCAAATGGGTCTTCCAAATGGACAATGACCCCAAGCATACTTCCAAAGTTGTGGAAAATGGCTTAGGGACAACAAAGTCAAGGTATTGGGGTGGCCATCACAAAGCCCTGACCTCCATCCTATAGAAAATTTGTTGGCAGAACTGAAAAAGCTTGTGTGAGCAAGGAGGCCTTTAAATCTGACTCTGTTACACCAGCTCTGTCAGGAGGAATGGGCCAAAATTCACCCAACTTATTGTGGGAAGCTTGTGGAAGGCTTCCCAAAAGTTTGACCCAAGTGAAACAGTTTAAAGGCAATGCTACCAAATACTAATTCAGTGTATGTAAACTTCTGACCCACTGGGAATGTGGTGAAAGAACGAAAAGCTGAAATAAATCATTCTCTCTACTATTATTCTGACATTTCACAATATTAAAATAAGGTGGTGATCCTAATTGACCTTATACATATAAATGTATTTGGCTAAGGTGTATGTAAACTTCCGACTTCAACTGTATATACATATGTAAAAACAGTGCATTTTTACGTTTTGTGGAAACAAATATAAAGTTAAAAAGCTCTACACGATGACATCATCAAAAACATTTTACAACAGTGAACATCACCATTTAAATCCCTTTGAATCCTACCCTGTGATGTCAGAAAGAAGCATATATTTTACCTAGGGTCTTACCTTTTTAACTACAGATCATAGAAACGCGTTGTTTTCACACATGTTAGCGCTGGTTTGGTGCTGGAGATAATGAATATGAGGTTGAAAAGTGGCAGAATTGCCCTTTATCGCATCAGCCCCTAATAAAAAGAATGCTCAGAGAGATAGAAAAGCCTTGATCTTTCCCAGCTCTTCTATGAACCCCGTTGTCGTATCTGTGTAACATCCACATGTTAAGTCACACGTATGCTGTAGTGGCCCTTTCCTCCCTAGATCCCAAACATTGTGTTGTGTTGTTTCTGCTTGCTGTATAATGTGCAGGCTATATTCAGCTTTGTTGGTGTGTGTGTGTGTGTGTGTGAACGTGCGAGGCACCTAGAAAATGAGTCACTGTGTGTCTCTTTGGAAAAATAGGGTCACAGTGAAAGTACACTACTACTGGACTAGGCCTAAGTCTTGAAGTCACAATGCGACTAGCCCCGACACTCTTCTCACCTCATCGCCTCCTCATCTTCATTAGCCTCATAATGAGCATTGAGAGAGCGATCAAGAGAGAAAGAAAGAAAGAATGGGAGAGTACCCTCCTAGATGAGTTTTAAGTAGTTGTCTGTTCTCCTGGCAGCTTCGTAATATATTTTTTTATGAGGGCATTAGGCTTTGCCGATTCATTATACCTTATTACATATGATGTTTGCTTTGTTATGGAAACTTCTCTCCTCTCTGGTGGGACTGGATTTTTAAGATAATGAATCCAAAACAAGCAACTTTGAAATGGAGCAGCCAGCTCGAAGCCGGGAGCTGCTTCTACACCTGCATTGCTTGCTGTTTGGGGTTTTAGGCTGGGTTTCTGTACAGCACTTTGAGATATCAGCTGATGTATGAAGGGCTATATAAATACATTTGATTTGATTTAGTGCTGAAGCGGACCTCTCCCTCACACCGCTTTGTCTTGCTGTGTGGAGATGAATACACTATTCTGCATTATTCGGCCTGGTTCTCTCTCTCTCTCTCTCTTTGCTCTCCTTTCACTCTCTCTATCTCTCTCTCTCCCTTCTCTCTCTTTGCCCCTCTTTATCTGCCTCATTCTATTTTGATCTCTCCTCCTTTCACTCTCTCTCTCTCTCTCTCTCTCTTTTCTCTCTCTCTCTCTCTTTCTCTCTCTCTCTCTCTCTCTCTCTCTCTCTCTCTCTCTCTCTCTCTCTCTCCTTCTCTCTCTTTGCCCCTCTTTATCTGCCTCATTCTATTTTGATCTCTCCTCCTTTCACTCTCTCTCTCTCTCTCTCTCTCTCTCTCTCTCTTTTTCTCTCTCTCTCTCCCCTCTCTCGCTCCACCCCCTCACTATCTCTCTTTTTCTCCCTCTCTCTATTCATTCAGCAGTGTAAGGCCTGCGATGGCTATAACAGATCCACTTTATTCCAGAAGGTCATGAGGTGTGTGTGCCTGCGCTCGCTTCTGTGTCAAGTGATACAGTTATATTTTTTCTGAACACACACACACACACACACACACACACACACACACACACACACACACACACACACACACACACACACACACACACACACACACACACACACACACACACACACACACACACACACACACACACACACACACACACACACACACACACACACAGACCTTAGCTGCAACCCTTTGATGCTTGCTAAGCGCTGTAGCTACCGGGGATCATGTAAATCTGGGTGGTATTTTACTGATATGGTATTGGATGAAGAGCCCAGGCCTGTTGTCTGTGTTCATGCATTGATTGCTCAATCGTGTGTGTGTGTGTGTGTGTGTGTGTGTGTGTGTGTGTGTGTGTGTGTGTGTGTGTGTGTGTGTGTGTGTGTGTGTGTGTGTGTGTGTGTGTGTGTGTGTGTGTGTGTGTGTGTGTGTGTGTGTGTGTGTGTGTGTGTGTGTGTGTGTGTGCGGCATAATGCGTCCAGAGCAAGTAGAACACATCAAGCACTAAGCAGTAGGCTAAGCACGTCAGTGTGCCGTATTACACAGGAGTAGTTCAAACCTGAGCTATTTGTGTGTGTGCTTGAGCCAGTGGACTACTGTCTAGTCTAGGTACTCTCATGACAGTGTCCATGTTTTGGAGAATGTGCAAATGGTCAGTGGAGAAGCCGGCTACGACCAAATTTGTTTTGTTTCATGTTTGTGACCTCATGAAAGACAATACAGCCACATTACCATAACTCTCCTTATAAAGGTGCTTCCATTATGGGTTTTGCGTCTAATTAGTGTATAAATTGAAGGAGTAAAGATGAAACTATTTGTGAAATGATGTAATGGTGTTAATGTGAGAGAATTGTATTCCCTTTAAAGTTGAACTAAGTCATTGGCCTGCCCCCATGAACACAGACATGATCTGGCACATGGGACAGTCCTTTTCTACTGTTACGAATAAAACCCCCACCTGAAGAAATCCTCTTCAGGATTTACATTCTAACCACGAAAGACTTTAGGGAAGCAGAGAGAGAGAGAGACGCGCGGATGATCTTTCCAACAGAAAGACGGGCGCTTCCAACGGAGATCACGACAACACACTCAGTGTAAATATACATTGATTGCAATTATTCTAGAATGAGTGAGCGTTCATGTGCAAAGGATTAGCATTTCAATGAATATAATTATCAACTGTGTAGTGTCTCTTTTGTCTTTCCTGCCCTTCTCAGTCCACACTCACTTCCCTTTGTCCACCAAGCCGTCATATCGGCTTAGCCCACTAGGGAACCTTCCCTATCATTTCCTTGTAACCATATCTACTGTTTGTTTGTTCATAAATTTATGTGATTATATAGTTAGTAAATAAATGATTAAGACAATTGGCGTATGGATGATTCATAGTAAAGGCTGAGTTCGTGCAGATAACCAACCATTTACGACGTTTGGAATGAGACTAACTTGAGGTAAAGAATCTTTCATTCATTAGAAGACTAATTGGTCAGATATTAAAATATCTGAAGAGTTATATTAGGAAAATTATAACTTTGTAATCTGAAGATTTTCCTTGGTGCCCCAAATTCCTAGTTAATTACATTTACATGACTAGTTTAATCACGTAATAATAATTACAGAGAATTGATTTGATGAAATAACAGTCTTCAATTGAATGATGCCAAAGAGACGACAGTACTTTAATTGGGGTTCAATCAGACTTAAGCTATCTAAATTGCGTTTGTACTGTGAGACACTTAGTGCTATGAGGACACATCAGTATTGGATGGGCTGTGGGGTGAAGTTCAAGTCCTTCTCAACGTCCGGTTTATAATGGAAATGAATTACTTTCTAGTGTTTTGATTAATGTTTTGGGGCTTTGGAGCCATTTTGTTGAACTTTTGTTTTACCAGGTTAATTGAATGGGAGAGAAATACTGACTGGGGAAAAGGGGTTTTAATGCAGGGATCAATATCAACACCTGTGGTTGTGTAATTAGATGGTGGGCAGAGAAGTGTGTGTGTGTGTGTGTGTGTGTGAGTGTGTGTGTTCCTACATGTGTACATTATGTGGTGAGGATCCAGTAGGATGTTCAGACCGTCGTCATGTCACAAGACAACAAAATAGAATGTTGAACTCGATCATACTCCCTTTAGCACGGGGCCCATTGAAATCACATGAATCTCTTTCTCTCTCTCTCTTCAGAATTAGTGGTTAGAGCATTGGGCCAGTAACTGAAAGGTCGCTGGTTCGAATATCTGAGCCGACAAGGTGAAAATCTGTCGAATTGCCCTTAAGCAAGGCACTTAACCCTAATTTGCTCCAGGGGCGTCTTACTACTATGGCTGACCCTGGAACGGACCGTCTGCATGGTGAGGCTGTGTTGTGGATAGAACCAGTTATGATCTACAACTGTAAAAGAGATCAGACGAGACCCAGCCTGACAGTCTAGTGAGTGAGGTAATCTCAGCAGTAACCCTCCAGGAGACGAGAGGCGTAACTAGATACCACCGAGGGAAACATAATGCTCCTTTTCACCATCCGCTTTTTCATCCAATCAAAACATAATTACGCTTCTTCCCCAAAAAACATCCCGATGGGCCTTTTTAACTTAGTGATTCTCTTTCTGGCTGAGAGTTTGATTCTGTGGAACACGCAGACATGATTGCACTCCCTCTCAGAGTATGGGGCAATTTATTAGAGTCTAGCTGCACCTGTTAGATTTGTGACAGGCAGGCTCGCCTTCTCCCTCATCGTCTGCCTGTCAGTACAGAGACTGTAATCAGTGAGTTTCAATAGAGCTCGTAGAAGTCCAGACTACGCTCTCACTCACATACATACACACACATACCCGGTTGCAGGTCGCAGTGGTAAATGAGAACTTGTTCTCAACTGGCCTACCTGGTTAAATAAAGGTGAAAAAACATAAACAACACACACACACACACACACACACACACACACACACACACACACACACACACACACACACACACACACACACACACACACACACACACACACACACACACACACACACACACACACACACACACACACACACACACACACACACACACACACACACACACACGCACACACACAGTCTGCTTCTGAGGCCAAACCTCAATAATGTAAAATGTGTAGAGAGCCTAATAAAGTGTAGTGCCAGATCATCTGCTGTGCAGCTAGAATACAATATTAAGCTGCAGCAGCACATCACAACACATAGTCTCTGAGCTTTGGTCCACTGTCTCCAGGGTAATAATGGGTTGTAGTTCATTATCTTGTAGAATGTGAATCTGCATACAGAACACGGCTTGGTTTAGCCTGAAAACAAGTGGTGCTGTGAGTTGTACAAGTTTCTCTCTAATTGAAAGGGATTCTGTACAGAATGGAGTGCAGGGGGAACAAAACGTACTGCTGATCTACAGGATAAGATATATTTGTGGATCTACACGATTAGATATGTCTGTGGATCTACAGGATATGATATATCTGTGGATCTAGAGAGTGCAGATATACTATCTCCAGCACAGATTAGTATTATTTATTTTAAAAAGTCCTCATTTGGACTAATCTTCCAAGAGTCCTTAAACATAAAAATACAATTTATAATACGAACACATTTTCACAAATAACACACTGTTACAAACAGACATAATACACTAACATATTGACCCGATAAATACTCAGTCTAAAAATATATATTGATTCTTCATCTACCATAGTCCAGCACAACTTTTCTATGTATTATATTTAAATGGTTTTACAGTATTGTTTAAATGTATATATTGAAAGGTTTCTGGTTTGCTCAGTTAAATTATTCCATTTCTTTATTGCTCTAAATCGAAATGTTATTTAGCCTATTTCTCTGTTCTGCCTGGATAACACATAGATCTATTCCTAGTATTTACTGAATGTGTGTCTCTTACCAACTGAATACCGTTGTGAATAGAACTTGGCCGTTTTAAATAGTGTATATTATGAAATAAAATAAGCAAGGTTTTTTCAATTGTTTTTGTTGATTGATGACCAACCAAGAGCATTGCACATGACTACAACAGAAGAACCACATCTCCACCTTAAAACAATCCTTGCTGCTTTGTTCTGTGCATTCTGCAACCTCCTAATTTCACTTGCTGATGCATTTCTCCAGACGACAGAACAGTAGTTCACCTGACTCTCAATGAATGCTTGTGTTGTTTGCTTAAGAATCTTTCCTGGTAAATATTTAGCTATCCTTCTGATTATGCATGCTGTTTTAATATTTCTTTCTTTCCATAGATGAGTTATTTGAGATGACCATGATAAGCAGTTGTCTAGCTACACTCCTAGTAGTTTGATTTCTGCCACTTCCTCAATTTGTACTCCTCCCATACTTAATTGTATCCCATGCTGTGTTGGCCTTTTCCTGGGGGAACGTACCTACATAACTTTGGTTTCCTTGGTGTTAAGATAAAGGCTTAGACAAGTGCCTATGAATCAGAGTTGCAGCACAGCCAGAGCCTGGTAATAGAGTCTGCTATTGGTCGAGAGCTACACTACCACTATGATACATCACATCACTGTCAATTTTGTTGTATTATTATTATATGCTATATTCTGTTAACCTTTACTGCTTTGGTGAAGCACAAGAAAGAGATTTTGCGACGGACCGTGGTTCGTCGCCGGGGACTCCGGACCGAAGATCGTCGCCGGAGGCTCCGGACTGGGAACCCTAGCAGGAGGCTCTGGACTGAGAACCCCCGCTGGAGGCTCTGGACTGCAGACCATTGCTGGAGGCTCTGGACCGCAGACCATCGCTGGAGGCTCTGGACAGCAGACCGTCGCTGAAGGCTCTGGACCGCAGACCGTCGTTGGAGGCTCTGGACCGCAGACCGTCGCTGGATGCTCTGGACCACATACTGTTGCAGGAGGCTCTGGACTGCAGACCATCGCTGGAGGCTCTGGCCTGCCAATCATCGCTGGAGGTTCCGGACCACCGAAAGCGCTGGACTGGGACCTGTCGCCCGAAGCTCTGGACTGGGACCTGTCGCCGGAAGCTCTGTACTGGGAACTGTCGCTGGAAGCTCTGTACTGGGAACTGTCGCCAGAAGCTCTGGACTGGGAACTGTCGCCAGAAGCTCTGGACTGTGGAGGCGCACTGGAGGCCTGATGCGTGGGACTGGTAAAGGTGGCACCGGGCTGATGACATGCACCTCAGGGCGAGTGCGAGGTGGAGGCACGGGACGTACTGGACTATGGAGGCGCATTTGAGGCCTGATGCGTGGGACCGGTACAGGAGGCACCGGGCTGATGACATGCACCTCAGGGCGAGTGCGGGGAGGAAGCACAGGACGTACTGGACTGGGGAGGCACACTGGAGACACAGTAAGTATGGCCAATGGTTGGGAGAAGTTGCTTCCGGAAGATGTGTTGGTACCATTCTTTATTCATGGCTGTGTTCTTGGGCAAAATTGTGAGTTAGCCCACTCGCTTGGCTGAGAAGCAACCCCACTCATGAATGATCTCAGGATGCTTTACTGTTGGCATGACACAGGACTGATGGTAGCTTTCACTTTGTCTTCTCCGGACAAGCTTTATTCCGGATGCCCCAAACAATCGGAAACGGGATTCATCAGAGAAAATGGCTTTACCTCAGTCCTCAGCAGTCCAATCCCTGTACCTTGTGCAGAAGATCAGTCTGTCCCTGATGTTTTTCCTGGAGAGAAATGGCTTCTTTGATGCCCTTCTTGACACCAGGCCATCCTCCAAAAGTCTTTGCCTCACTGTGCGTGCACATGCACTCTCACCTGCCTGCTGCCATTCCTGAGCAAGCTCTGTCCTGGTGGTGACCTGATCCCGCAGCTGAATCATCTTTAGGAGACGGTCCTGGCGCTTGCTGGACTTTCTTGGGCGCCCTGAAGGCTTCTTCACAACAATTGAACCGCTCTCCTTGAAGTTCTTGATGATCCGATAAATGATCCGATAAATTAGGTGCAATCTTACTGGCAGCAATATCGTTGCCTGTGAAGGCCTTTTTTGTGCAAAGCAATGATGACGGCACGTGTTTCCTTGCAGGAAACCATGGTTGACAGAGGAAGAACAATGATTCCAAGCACCACCCTCCTTTTGAAGCTTCCAGTCTGTTATTAGAACTCAATCAGTATGACAGTGAACTCCAGCCTTGTCCTCGTCAACACTTACACCTGTGTTAACGAGTGAATCACTGACATGATATCAGCAGGTCCTTTTGTGGCATGGCTGAAATGCAGTGGAATTTTTGGGGGGGGATTCAGTTCATTTGCATGTCAAGAGGGACTTTGCAATTCATTTGATCACTCTTCATAACATTCTAGAGTATATGCAGACTTTGTGAAAGATTCATATTTGTGTCATTCTCAAAACTTTTGTCCACGACTGTAGCGTCTGTGCAGACCTGCGTGGTGGAATCTCTCGCTCTCTCTGCCTCACTCACACACACACACACACACACACACACACACACACACACACACACACACACACACACACACACACACACACACACACACACACACACACACACACACACACACACACACACACACACACACACACACACACACACACACACACACACACACACACACACACGCTTCACATTGTCATTCTCCTGGGATCCTTGCTCCCTGGCTTTTTCTCTTTCTATCTTTCCCTGTCTTTATCCTTCTCTCTGTCTGGGTAAATGATGGAGATCTGCTGGTCCATGTTTTACGTCGATGAGAAGAGAGAGAGAGAGACAGACAGGGAAAGGGAGGGAGCTGTCACTCACTCAGACACAACAGGTCATTCCATTATGCAGCACCCAGAGGCATTCTCCACACACACACGTCCCACATCAAGGACACAGTCTAACAGGAAGTCACACACAATCAAACTCATCTAATTAATCAGATCCCATCTCATCAGCTACAGACATGTTATCATCAAGCATGTGCATATATATATATATAACTTATGTCTGATAATCTACATGTTATTATGAATCAATAGCCCTGATCCCATTACCAGAGATTAAATGTAATGAGAGAGAGGCTGCATTTGCTTAGTCTTCCACCAGAGAGTTGTGGTTGGCATTTGCTGTTATTTATTTCAGCACACACATATACATGCATGCCACACAATCAAGTACACGTGCATGGCATAGTCCTTCACATTTCCCCTCTAAAATCCTATTTGTGTGTCAGCCAGGGCACAGAACAGCTTCAATGCCTCTCTCTCTTTCCCTATCTCTCAGTCTTGTTTGGTAGGGGGTATTTTCCACTTTTGTGACATGACTGTGATTAGTCTTGTTAACGGTAGTGAAACCGCTAGAGGCGTGTTTCTACCTTTTAAATAAGAAGGTACACTCGAGCCATGAACGTCATTAGATCTCGTCCGTGAAAAGGCGAGGTATCAAACATAATAAGTAAATGAGCTGCTTTGAAGATGTTGAATACATTCATTTGGTGCACGGGGAGAGAGAGCCCTCTTCGGTTGTCGCGTCTGTAGAGACGCAGCTGAATGAACGGAATGCTGAAGAAACATTCAAAGAAGAGCTATTATGAGGATATAGGATGCTTTTTTGTTTATTGTGTCTCATATCAAATCAGATGTATTTATAAAGCCCCTCTTACATCAGCTGATATCTCAAAGTGCTGTACAGAAACCCAGCCTAAAACCCCAAACAGCAAGCAACGCAGATGTAGAAGCGCGGTGGATCGGAAAAACTCCCTAAAAAGGCCAGAACCTAGAAAGAAACCTAAGAGGAACCAGACTATGAGGGGTGGCCAGTCCTCTTCTGGCATTCCCTATTGGAGATTATAACAGAGCATGGCCAAGATGTTCAAATGTTCATAGATGACCAGCAGGGTCATATAATAGTAATCACAGTGGTTGTCGAGGGTGCAGCAAGTCAGCACTTCAGGACGTACTGTATATAATGAATAGCCTAGTTGGAGTTGGAGACAGTTTAACTGTATGCCCATAGGGAAATCTCTACTGCATGTGTTTTAATGTTGACCAATTACAGGACAGAATCAGGATTCAGAAAACATGACCAACTCTTCCTCACCTCTGCTTCTGAGGTGATGACATAACTCATTTATCTCTATCTCTCTCTCTTAGTTGTCTCTCTACTCTCGCTCTCTCCCCCCTTCTTGTGGTCTAAATCAACCTGCATTTTGTACTATGAGAGTAATACTAACTGTTACTCTCCTTGCTCATCTGTGTCAACATGCTTTAGGCATGCTGCAAGGAGGCATGAGGACTGCAGATGTGGCCAGGGAAAATAAATTGCAATGTACGTACTGTGAGACGCCTAAGACAGCGCTACAGGGAGACAGGATGAACAGCTGATCATCCTCGCAGTGGTAGACCACGTGTAACAACACATGCACAGGATCGGTACATCCGAACATCACACCTGCGGAACAGGTACAGGATGACAACAACAGCTGTCCGAGTTACACCAGGAACGCATAATCCCTCCATCAGTGCTCAGACTGTTCGCAATAGGCTGAGAGAGGCTGGACTGAGGGCTTGTAGGCCTGTTGTAAGGCAGGTCCTCACCAGACATCACCAGCAACAACATCGCCTATGGGCACAAACCCACCGTCACTGGACCAGACAGGACTGGCAAAAAGTGCTCTTCACTGACGAGTCACATTTTTTTCTCACCAGTGGTGATGGTCAGATTCGTGTGTATTGTCGAAGGAATGAGCATTATACCGAGGCCTGTACTCTGGAGTGGGATCGATTTGAAGGTGGAGGGTCCGTCATGGTCTGGGGCGGTGTGTTACAGCATCATCGGACTGAGCTTGTTGTCATTGCAGGCAATCTCAACGCTGTGCGTTACAGGGAAGACATCCTCCTCCCTCATGTGATGCGCCAGGAATGAGCCTGCACTTTCTGTCATTTCCCCAAGGTATCTGCAGCATTGTGACTATTCGTAGGCATATCATTGGAAGATTGACCATAAGAGACTACATTTACCAGGTGTCCGCCCGGTGTCCTCTGTCGAAATTATTGCGTAATCTCCAGGTCCATGCGCGTTCCATTTTCTTCAGAGGAGAAACCAAACTGCCACGAATGATTTATCATCGATAGATATGTGAAAAACACCTTGAGGATTGATTCTAAACAACGTTTGTCATGTTTCTGTCGATATTATGGAGTTTATTTGGAAAAAAGTTTGCATTGTAATGACTTAATTTTCGTTTTTTTCTTACCCAAACGTGAAGAACAAAACGGAGCGATTTGTCCTACACAAATAATATTTTTGGAAAAACTGAACATTTGCTATCTAACTGAGAGTCTCCTCATTGAAAACATCTGAAGTTCTTCAAAGGTAAATTATTTTATTTGAATGCTTTTCTTGTTTTTGTGAAAATGTTGCATGCTGAATGCTAGGCTTAATGCTATGCTAGGCTATCAATACTCTTACACAAATGCTTGTTTAGCTATGGTTCAAAAGCATATTTTGAAAATCTGAGATGACAGTGTTGTTAACAAAAGGCCAGTATGTACTTCCGGCGCCGACAGAGATGGCCGCCTCGTTTCGCGTTCCTAGGAAACTATGCTGTTTTTTTGTTTTTTTACGTGTTATTTCTTACATTAGTACCCCAGGTCATCTTAGGTTTCATTACATACAGTCGAGAAGAACTACTGAATATAAGATCAGCGTCAACTCACCATCAGTACGACCAAGAATATGTTTTCCGCGACGCGGATCCTGTGTTCTGCCTTACAAACAGGTCAACGGAATTGATTCCATGCAGCGACCCCAAAAAACTCAGAAAAAGAGGGAAACGAGGCGGTCTTCTGATCAGACTCCGGAGACGAGCACACCGTGCACCACTCCCTAGCATTCTTCTTGCCAATGTCCAGTCTCTTGACAACAAGGTTGATGAAATCCGAGCAAGGATAGCATTGCAGAGGGACATCAGAGACTGTAACGTTCTTTGCTTCACGGAAACATGGCTCACTGGAGAGACGCTATCCGGGGCGGTACAGCCAACGGGTTTCTCCACGCATCGCGCCGACAGAAACAAACATCTTTCTGGTAAGAAGAGTGGCGGGGGCGTATGCCTCATGACTAACGAGACATGGTGTGGTGAAAGAAACATACAGGAACTCAAATCCTTCTGTTCACCTGATTTAGAATTCCTCACAATCAAATGTAGACCGCATTATCTACCAAGATAATTATCTTCGATTATAATCACAGCCGTATATACCCCCCCCCAAGCAGACACATCGATGGCTCTGAACGAACTTTATTTAACTCTTTGCAAACTGGAAACCATTTATCCGGAGGCTGCATTCATTGTAGCTGGGGATTTTAACAAAGCTAATCTGAAAACAAGACTCCCTAAATTTTATCAGCATATCGATTGCGCAACCAGGGGTGGTAAAACCTTGGATCATTGTTACTCTAACTTCCGCGACGCATATAAGGCCCTGCCCCGCCCCCCTTTCGGAAAAGCTGACCACGACTCCATTTTGTTGATCCCTGCCTACAGACAGAAACTTAAACAAGAGGCTCCCACGCTGAGGTCTGTCCAAAGCTGGTACGACCAAGCTGACTCCACACTCCAAGACTGCTTCCCATCACGTGGACTGGGACATGTTTCGTATTGCGTCAGATAACAATATTGACGAATACGCTGATTCGGTGTGCGGGTTCATTAGAACGTGCGTTGAAGATGCGTTCCCATAGCAACGATTAAAACATTCCCTAACCAGAAACCGTGGATTGATGGCAGCATTCGCGTGAAACTGAAAGCGCGAACCACTGCTTTTAATCAGGGCAAGGTGTCTGGTAACATGACCGAATACAAACAGTGCAGCTATTCCCTCCGCAAGGCTATCAAACAAGCTAAGCGTCATTACAGAGACAAAGTAGAATCTCAATTCAACGGCTCAGACACAAGAGGCATGTGGCAGGGTCTACAGTCAATCACGGACTACAAGAAGAAACCCAGCCCAGTCATGGACCAGGATTTTTTTTTCTTGCTCCCAGGCAGACTAAATAACTTTTTTGCCCGCTTTGAGGACAATACAGTCCCACTGACACGGCCTGCAACGAAAATATGCGGTCTCTCCTTCACTGCAGCCGTTGTGAGTAAGACATTTAAACGTGTTAACCCTCGCGAGGCTGCAGGCCCAGACGGCATCCCCAGCCGCGCCCTCAGAGCATGCGCAGTCCAGCTGGCCGGTGTGTTTACAGACATATTCAATCAATCCCTATACCAGTCTGCTGTTCCCACATGCTTCAAGAGGGCCACCATTGTTCCTGTTCCCAAGAAAGCTAAGGTAACTGAGCTAAACGACTACCGCCCCGTAGCACTCACTTCCGTCATCATGAAGTGCTTTGAGAGACTAGTCAAGGACCATATCACCTCCACCCTACCTGACACCCTAGACCCACTCCACTTTGCTTACCGCCCAAATAGGTCCACAGACGATGCAATCTCAACCACACTGCACACTGCCCTAACCCATCTGGACAAGAGGAATACCTATGTGAGAATGCTGTTCATCGACTACAGCTCGGCATTCAACACCATAGTACCCTCCAAGCTCGTCATCAAGCTCGAGACCCTGGGTCTCGATCCCGCCCTGTGCAACTGGGTACTGGACTTCCTGACGGGCCGCCCCCAGGTGGTGAGGGTAGGCAACAACATCTCCTCCCCGCTGATCCTCAACACGGGGGCCCCACAAGGGTGCGTTCTGAGCCCTCTCCTGTACTCCCTGTTCACCCACGACTGCGTGGTCACGCACGCCTCCAACTCAATCATCAAGTTTGTGGACGACACAACAGTGGTAGGCTTGATTACCAACAACGACGAGACGGCCTACAGGGAGGAGGTGAGGGCCCTCGGAGTATGGTGTCAGGAAAATAACCTCACACTCAACGTCAACAAAACTAAGGAGATGATTGTGGACTTCAGGAAACAGCAGAGGGAACACCCCCCTATCCACATCGATGGAACAGTAGTGGAGAGGGTAGCAAGTTTTAAGTTCAACCTCAGGAGGCTGAAGAAATTCGGCTTGTCACCAAAAGCACTCACAAACTTCTACAGATGCACAATCGAGGGCATCCTGGCGGGCTGTATCACCGCCTGGTACGGCAACTGCTCCGCCCTCAACCGTAAGGCTCTCCAGAGGGTAGTGAGGTCTGCACAACGCATCACCGGGGGCAAACTACCTGCCCTCCAGGACACCTACACCACCCGATGTTACAGGAAGGCCATAAAGATCATCAAGGACATCAATCACCCGAGCCACTGCCTGTTCACCCCGCTATCATCCAGAAGGCAAGGACAGTACAGGTGCATCAAAGCTGGGACCGAGAGACTGAAAAACAGCTTCTATCTCAAGGCCATCAGACTGTTAAACAGCCACCACTAACATTGAGTGGCTGCTGCCAACACACTGACATTGACACTGACTCAACTCCAGCCACTTTAATAATGGGAATTGATGGGAAATGATGTAAATATATCACTAGCCACTTTAAACAATGCTACCTTATATAATGTTACTTACCCTACATTATTCATCTCATATGCATACGTATATACTGTACTCTTGATCATCGACTGCATCCTTATGTAATACATGTATCACTAGCCACTTTAACTATGCCACTTTGTTTACATACTCATCTCATATGTATATACTGTACTCGATACCATCTACTGTATCTTGCCTATGCTGCCCTGTACCATCACTCATTCATATATCCTTATGTACATTTTCTTTATCCCCTTACACTGTGTATAAGACAGTAGTTTTGGAATTGTTAGTTAGATTACTTGTTGGTTATTACTGCATTGTCGGAACTAGAAGCACAAGCATTTCGCTACACTCGCATTAACATCTGCTAACCATGTGTATGTGACAAATAAAATTTGATTTGATTTGATTTGAAGCTTGAGAGCAAATATATTTATTTCATTTCATTTACGATTTTCATGAATAGTTAACGTTGCGTTATGGTAATGAGCTTGAGGCTATAAATAGGATCCCGGATACGGGATTGCTCGTCGCAACAGGTTAATGCAGCTGGTGGCCACACCGGATACTGATTGTTACTTTTGATTTTGATCCCCCCCCCCCTTTGTTCAGGAATACATTATTCCATTTCTGTAAGTCACATGTCTGTGGAACTTGTTCAGTTTTATACCTCAGTTGTTGAATCTTATGTTCATACAAATATTTGCACGTTAAGTTTGCTGAGTGCAGCTTGTTTCTTTTTTTGCTGAGTTTAGTTAGCAATCGCGCTAGTTAGCAACTTCATTCAAACTGCACTTAGAGATATAAAATAATATCCACAAGTTCATCTGATTCTGAGGAAGTAGATAAGGGCCAAAAGGGCCAAAATCCTTCTTTGCCATGTCAAAGCTGCCCATAAAAACATGGCTCAATCAAAAGGTACAATTAATGATCATCAGTCAGAGATAATGTTCATCCCGGCTATCAGTGTGGATGTTGTCATTCCCTTTACCGTCACAGCTGAAGAGTAGTATAGCAGACTGTCCTTACTGACTCAGTATAGCAAGATGGTGTGAGACTTTAGCGAATCACAAATCCAGTCTGTCACACTCCCATGGGGGGGAACACAGTGTTCCTCTTCTCTCCACATGGTGTCCAGTAGGACCCTGGATGGTCATCACTAATCTGGCTAGAGAGTATAATCTGTACGTTGGCACTATCTGGCCCTGATAGAGAGCACATAATGTACATTGGCACTATATGCCCATTGTAGAATGGATAGAAGTAGAACTGTTTAACCAAACTAAACTTAGCCTCCGAAACTTAGCCACCTCAACCAGGATCCTAAGCCTTGCATTGATTATGGATAAATAGCTCAGAATGTGAATGCTAAAGTTCTGATGATATTCCCGGGGTGTCCATTCTGGCATGCCTATTTCATGTCGAACCATAGGACCCCCTCTGAGCGTCACACTTCCTACTCAGCGTGAAGCTCCAGGGCTGTGCTGTCCCAGGGCCTGGGTCTGTCAGCACTCTGCCCGGACCAGGGAGCTCTAGTTGTGCTTTGAGCTCAGTGGGAGAGGGCCTGCATGAACAGGAAGTCCGCAGCTGGCAGGCTTCATCTCTATCCATCTGAGACTGCAGACTGGGGTGTCCTAAATTGCACCCTATTCCTTATATAATGTACTACTTTTGACCAGAGCCCTAGTGCACTATAAAGGGAATAGGGTGTGATTTGGGACGTAGGCTGTCAGGGCTGTGAACCAGTAGAGCAAACGAAACAGCTACGATAACTCAACACCCACTAACTGAACACAGTGGAGGCAATCGAGACAATCGAGGTACTCGACCAGCAGTAGAATCAGCAGTAGAGCCAGAAAAGGAAAAGAACGCGTGAGGCCGGGGCCCTCTCGCCCATACAGAGTAGAGGCCCCTAGCCCTCTTTGGATGACTCTGCACCGCATGCTATGACAACGATCAATGCCCACTGCCCATTGAGCAGGAGGGTGAGAACTAGCTCCAAAGGGATTCTGTGCCCTATCAAAAAAGAAAAGAAATATTTTTCAGGAAGGTTGAAAGTTTTTTTTGTGGGGTTTTGGTTGCATGACCTTTATTCCTTTATTGATGTATTTATCTGCTTTCAGCCAGCCAGAAGATGGCTCCTCCTGGTGAGCTGAAGTCCTGCAGAGGCTGAGGCTGTTTGGATGCTCTTTCAGGTGAATAATACCGTCCCTGAGCCCATACAGCCAATTCTCTCTAGCTCTCTCTTCCTTGTTCTCTCTCCATCCTGCCCCTACCCTTCCTGCTCTCCCGCTCTCTGCCCCCCACCCACTCTGTACAATTGGATCTGGGAAAACAAACAGAAACAAACAAAGAAAAGCAAGTAAACAAGTAGCTTCCCGCCAGGCGTGACGGCTGGCACTGAGGTAGCAGACTCACTATCGTCAGCCTTTTCAGAACCCTCTCACAACCCGCCCTCTGTCTCTATTTCATATCAAATGTATTTATATAGCCCTTCGTACATCAGCTGATATCTCAAAGTGCTGTACAGAAACCCAGCCTAAAACCCCAAACAAGCAATGCAGGTGTTGAAGCACGTTGGCTCTGAAAAACTCCCTAGAAAGACCAAAACCTAGGAAGAAACCTAGAGAGGAACCAGGCTATGAGGTGTGGCCAGTCCTCATCTGGCTGTGCCGGGTGGAAATTGTAACAGAACATGGCCAAGATGTTCAAATGTTCATAAATGACCAGAATGGTCAAATAATAGGTCTGGGACAGGTAGCACGTCCGGTGAACAGGTCAGGATTCCATAGCCGCAGGCAGAACAGTTGAAACTGGAGCAGCAGCACGGCCAGGTGGACTGGGGACAGCAAGGAGTCATCATGCCAGGTAGTCCTGAGGCATGGTCCTAGGGCTCAGGTCCTCTGAGAGAGAGAATTAGAGAGTGCATACTTAAATTCACACAGGACACTGGATAAGACAGGAGAAGTACTCCAGATATAACAAACTGACCCTAGCCCCCCGACACATAAACTACTGCAGCATAAATACTGGAGGCTGAGACAGGAGGGGTCTGTCTGTGGCCCCATCCTATTTTTCTGTCTCACTTGGGTCTCTCTATCAGTGTCTCTCTCTCTCTCTCTCTCTGTCTCTCTCTCTGTCTCTCTCTCTGTCTCTCTCTCTCTCTGCATGCTGGGAGTGTTTGGTGCATGCTGGGAATTGTATGAGCGACCCACATGGGGATGCCGTCCCTGTCACTTCGGCACGGCTTTAGGTCTGTCACTGTGGAGGAGTTTATGATCACCGTAGGAGAGAAGGTACAGTAGGTTATGAAAATGTTGCTTATGCATCACGGATTAATAAAGAGGTAGTGTTTCTTAAAGAAGAGCGTCTTGTTGATCAGATGGTTGAGCATGGCGTACTTCTTAAAGGTACGTTTATTCAAGATACGCCGCTCTTTCTCAGTCAACAAGGGCAAAGATTTCTAATGTACTACTGTTTATTTGCAATGAGCTATTGGAGCGTGAGTTACTGGAGTGTGAGTTATTGGAGAGTGAGTTATTTGAGTGTGAGTTATTTGAGTGTGAGTTATTTGAGTGTGAGTTATTGGAGAGTGAGTTATTGGAGTGTGTGTTATTGGAGCATGAGTTATTGGAGCGTGAGTTATTGGAGCGTGAGTTATTGGAGTGTGAGTTATTGGAGCGTGAGTTACTGGAGCGTGAGTTACTGGAGCATGAGTTACTGGAGCGTGAGTTACTTGAGCTTAAGTTATTGGAGCGTGAGTTATTTGAGCGTGAGTTATTGGAGCGTGAGTTTTGGAGCGTGAGTTACTGGAGCGTGAGTTGTTGGAGCGTGAGTTATTTGAGCGTGAGTTACTGGAGCGTGAGTTATTGGAGCGTGAGTTATTTGAGCGTGAGTTACTGGAGCGTGAGTTACTGGAGCGTGAGTTATTGGAGCGTGAGTTATTGGAGCGTGAGTTATTGGAGCGTGAGTTATTTGAGCATGAGTTACTGGAGCGTGAGTTACTGGAGCGTGAGTTATTTGAGCGTGAGTTACTGGAGCGTGAGTTATGTGAGTTATTGGAGCGTGAGGTATTGGAGCGTGAGGTATTGGAGTGTGAGGTATTGGAGCGTGAGGTAATGGAGCGTGAGGTATTGGAGCGTGAGTTATTTGAGCGTGAGTTACTGGAGCGTGAGTTACTGGAGCGTGAGTTATTGGAGCGTGAGTTATTGGAGCGTGAGTTATTGGAGCGTGAGTTATTTGAGCATGAGTTACTGGAGCGTGAGTTACTGGAGCGTGAGTTATTTGAGCGTGAGTTACTGGAGCGTGAGTTATGTGAGTTATTGGAGCGTGAGGTATTGGAGCGTGAGGTATTGGAGTGTGAGGTATTGGAGCGTGAGGTAATGGAGCGTGAGGTATTGGAGCATGATGTATTGGAGCGTGAGGTATCGGAGAGTGAGATATTGGAGCGTGAGGTATTGGAGCGTGAGGTAATGGAGCGTGAGGTATTGGAGCGTGAGGTAATGAAGCGTGAGGTATTGGAGCGTGAGATATTGGAGCGTGAGGTATTGGAGCGTGAGGTATTGGAGCGTGAGGTATTGGAGCGTGAGGTATTGGAGCGTGAGATATTGGAGCGTGAGGTAATGAAGCGGGAGGTATTGGAGCGTGAGGTATTGGAGGGCGAGATATTGGAGCGTGAGGTATTGGAGCATGAGGTATTGGAGCGTGAGGTAATGGTGCGTGAGGTATTGGAGCGTGAGGTATTGGAGCGTGAGGTATTGGAGCGTGAGGTATTGGAGCATGAGATATTGGAGCGTGAGGTAATGGAGCATGAGGTATTGGAGCGTGGGGTATTGGAGCGTGAGGTATTGGAGCGTGAGGTATTGGAGCGTGAGGTATTGGAGTGTGAGGTATTGGAGTGTGAGATATTGCTGTTTGGCACGTTTGCAAGTTCTATTAAGATTGTTCTGTTGGGTATCAAACAGAGGTGTGGACTCGAGTCACATGGCTTGGACTCGAGTCAGACTCAAGTCACAAATATGATGACTTGAACTCGACTTTGACTTTAACGCCAATGAGTTGGGACTTGACTTGGACTTGAGCCTTATGACTCGACCTGACTTGATACCCTCCCCAAACCCAAATATTAAAAATTATTCTATTAAAAAAAGTGTGCAGCGCATCAACTTTACATTTAACGGATTACAGTTTGAATCGGACAGCAGCCAATCAAATTGTGCCAGCTGAGAAAAAGTTGTGCGAGCCAGTGCAGGGGAACGTTGGCGGGTGAATTCAGATGGAGCCCTTGGAAAGATGATACACCAAATTATTATTTCCGGATATAAAGACGACGCCATATCAGCAAAAAAACAGATTGCAACTTGCAAAACCTCCGGGAAGAAAATTACAGATGGAGGCGCAACAATTTCCAACTTTGTTCGACATTTGAAGCTGCACAAAGAATGGTAAGTCGTGGCTAATATAGACGACAGCTATATATTTGATTACTTTACTAGTGTATCATGTAGACTAACCTAACGTTAAATCAATGAGCCTCCACACAGTCAGTCAGTGCAGGAACATGATCCTTGCACCCAAGATTGAGTTACAACTGGCTAGGCAGTTGGTAGCCGAAATCCTGCCTGATGTTACTGCTGTTGGGACAATTGTGTGCAAGCCTACATCGCCCGATTGCGCCCCATAGCGATCCTTGATAGTCGATCCCTATTGGGGCGGGGGGGGGGGGGGGGGGGGTCTTTCTCATGGCTACCCATGTATTTCCATGGAAATATAATGTTTATTTGGAAAGTAATAAATACCTAGATATTTTTAAATGCATTCATGATTTGCGTAAATGTAATATACTAACTATTACTCTTGTCAAAAATATGAAATGGTATTACATTTGGTGTAGAGCATATTATGTTTAGGACTCAAAACTCACAGTTTAGGACTTAGGATACTTGACGGTCTTGACTGGCTAAGTGCTAAGACTTGAGACTTACAAAACAATGACTTGGTCCCACCTCTGGAACAAACACCCAGCTCTGAAACAGGTTATGCAGTTTCAAACACCCGGCTCTGAAACAGGTTATGCCGTTTCAAACACCCGGCTCTGAAACAGGTTATGCCGTTTCAAACACCTGGCTCTGAAACAGGTTATGCAGTTTCAAACACCCGGCTCTGAAACAGGTTATGTCATTTCAAACACCCGGCTCTGAAACAGGTTATGTCTTTTCAAACACCCGGCTCTGAAACAGGTTATGCCGTTTCAAACACCCGGCTCTGAAACAGGTTATGTCGTTTCAAACACCCGGCTCTGAAACAGGTTATGTCGTTTCAAACACCCGGCTCTGAAACAGGTTATGTCTTTTCAAACACCCGGCTCTGAAACAGGTTATGTCTTTTCAAACACCCGGCTCTGAAACAGGTTATGTCTTTTCAAACACCCGGCTCTGAAACATGTTATGCCGTTTCAAACACCCGGCTCTGAAACAGGTTATGTCGTTTCAAACACCCGGCTCTGAAACAGGTTATGTCGTTTCAAACACCCGGCTCTGAAACAGGTTATGTCTTTTCAAACACCCGGCTCTGAAACAGGTTATGTCTTTTCAAACACCCGGCTATGAAACAGGTTATGCCGTTTCAAACACCCGGCTCTGAAACAGGTTATGTCTTTTCAAACACCCGGCTCTGAAACAGGTTATGTCTTTTCAAACACCCGGCTCTGAAACAGGTTATGCCGTTTCAAACACCCGGCTCTGAAACAGGTTATGTCATTTCAAACACCCGGCTCTGAAACAGGTTATGTCGTTTCAAACACCCGGCTCTGAAACAGGTTATGTCTTTTCAAACACCCGGCTCTGAAACATGTTATGCCGTTTCAAACACCCGGCTCTGAAACAGGTTATGTTGTTTCAAACACCCGGCTCTGAAACAGGTTATGTCGTTTCAAACACCCGGCTCTGAAACAGGTTATGTCTTTTCAAACACCCGGCTCTGAAACAGGTTATGTCTTTTCAAACACCCGGCTCTGAAACAGGTTATGCCGTTTCAAACACCCGGCTCTGAAACAGGTTATGTCTTTTCAAACACCCGGCTCTGAAACAGGTTATGTCTTTTCAAACACCCGGCTCTGAAACAGGTTATGCCGTTTCAAACACCCGGCTCTGAAACAGGTTATGTCATTTCAAACACCCGGCTCTGAAACAGGTTATGCCGTTTCAAACACCTGGCTCTGAAACAGGTTATGCTGTTTCGGTAATAGGTGTTTAAGTTTTTGTACTCACCGGAGCAGACTGTAGGTATCGTTTAAAATCAAATATGACAACAGACTGTATATGGCTTATGCTAGTACGCCTGTCCACGTGAGCAGTTGGCAGATCTTGAAGCCTTGTTGACAAAGTGAAACCACAAAATCCTTACTATCTTGGCTACCTGGACATCCCTGGAAAGAATACGGTAGAAGTGGTCATTTGGCCTGATTCAGATGAGTCTGTCTGTCTGTCTGTCTGTCTGTCTGTCTGTCTGTCTGTCTGTCTGTCTGTCTGTCTGTCTGTCTGTCTGTCTGTCTGTCTGTCTGTCTGTCTGTCTGTCTGTCTGTCTGTCTGTCTGTCTGTCTGTCTGTCTGTCTGTCTGTCTGTCTGTCTGTCTGTCTGTCTGTCTGTCTGTCTGTCTGTCTGTCTGTCTGCCTGCCTGCCTGCCTGCCTGCCTGCCTGCCTGCCTGCCTGCCTGCCTGCTGCCTCTGCCTGCCATCAGTGAGGTCTTTGAAACCTTGAATAAGGGTTTCACATTTTGTCAGGAAATGCAGCTCCGTCTCAGGTTCTGCTGTTGTGCAGTGGTTGCACAGCCTTTCCGCCACAGGGAGCCAGGTTTTCCTGTGTCTACCCTTCTCGGTGGCAAGGCTGTGCTCACTGAGCCTGTACTTTGTCAAGATTTTTCTAAGGTTTTGATCAGGAACCATGGTCAAATAGTTAGCCAAGGCGTACTGTCGATTTAGGGCCAGATAGCACTGCATTTTGCTTTGTGTTTGTGCTTGTGTTTCCAAAAAAATAATGTAGTTTTGTTTTGACTGTGTTATAATTTTGTTCATTTGATTGATTGGATGTTCTGGTCTTGAGGCTTCAGTGTGTTAGTAGAACAAGTTTGTGAACTCAGCCCCAGGACCAGCTGGTTGAAGGGACCCCTTTCTTTGCTCAGCTCTTGGCATTGCAGGGCTTGGTAATGATATGAGAGGGGTCACTGTATTTTAGATGTTTCCAAAACTTAATTGCTATTTTTTATTGCTAAGTTTTTATTATACATGGATATTGGCCTAATTCTGCCCTGCATGCATTGTTTGTAGTTTTCCTCTGGACATGTAGGAGAATCTTACAGAACTCTGCATGCAGGGTTTCAATAGGGTGTTTGTCCCAATCTTGTTTTGCAATGTCACGACTTCCGGTGAAGTTGGCTCCCCTGCCTGTTCGGGTGGTGCTCGGCGGTCGTCGTCACCGTCCTACTAGCCACTACCGATCCCTTTTTCGTTTGTCTGTTGGTTTTGTCTTATTAGTTTCACTTGTGTGTATTTTGGTTTAATTAGCTTCCCTATATGTAGTAGTTTGACCAGCCCTTGTTTTGTGCGGGATTGTCTTTTGTTACGTGTGTACATATTAGGTCGTAGTGTATTTTATTTTCTATACTGGACACAATGTGGTTTTGGGTTGTCTGGTATAGTGTCCTGCGCCCTGTATTGTATTGGGCTTATCAGTTTGGTGTGCAATAGTAAATCACTTTACTCCGTTACTCTCTCTCTCTGCGTCTGATTTCTGCACACCCACCTAGTCCCGCGTGACATGCAAATGGAACTCACACCTTGCTGCCATAAAGTGCAATTGGTTTTAGCCAAAAGGTTTTAGCCAAAAGGTATTTCAATTTGAATTAGCTTTTTAATGGCGTAGAATGCCCTGCGTGCTTTCTCTCTCAGTTCATTCACTGCCTCACTAAAGTGTCCGGTTGAGCTTATTTTTAAACCTAAGTAATTGTAGTGTGTGCAGTACTCTATATATTTTGTACCAATTGAGAACTTTGGTCTAATTCCCTGAGATCTGGATCTTATCTGGAAAATCATTATTTTAGTCTTTTTGGGTTTTACTGCCAGGGCCCCAGGGCCCCAGGTCTGGCAGTACTGCTCTAGCAGACATGTGGACATGTTTATCTATCAGGGTGTGTAGGGTGTAAATATGATCAGTCGTGCAATGTTTTGGTATAAATCCAATTAGGCTTTTACTCAAGACATTGAGTAAGACATTGAGTTATTAAGGAAGTTTAGAACTCTTACATTTATAATACTACAGAAAACCTTCCCCAGGTTACTGTTCATACAAATTCCTCTGTAATTGTTAGGGCCAAATTTGTCTCTGTTCTTAAAGATTGGGGTTATGAGTCTTTGATTCCAGGTGTCAGGGAAATAACCTACACTCAGGATCAAATTAAACAATTTTAATATAGTCAATTGAAATTTTGCACGAGTGAGTTTCAGCATCTCATTTAGGATGCTGAAACTTACTTTGTCTACACACTCATCTCATATGTATATACTGTACTCGATACCATCTACTGTATGCTGCTCTGTACCATCACTCATTCATATATCCTTATGTACATGTTCCTTATCCCCTTACACTGTGTATAAGACAGTTTTGGAATTGTTAGTTAGATTACTTGTTGGTTATCACTGCATTGTCGGAACTAGAAGCACAAGCATTTCGCTACACTCGCATTAACATCTGCTAACCATGTGTATGTGACAAATACAATTTGATTTGATTTGATTTGATTTGATTTGAGGATGCCGTCAGGTCCACATGCTTTTTAAAATTTGAAGGCCTGAAGTTTGTTATAGAGCTCCTGGTCAGTATAGTTTTTCTAATCCATTCAACTTCTCATGAATTTGGCATTGTTCTGCGTTTGTGTCAATTTTTAAAATAGGTTGTCCATATGTCACCATTTTGTATCGCTAATTCCTCTTGTTTAGATTTATTCCATTTTTTTTCCAATTTTGCCAGACATTGTGTGTTTATGGACTCCTCAATTAGTGTCAGCTGCTTGCTGTTGTACTGTGATTTCTTTGGTTCTGAGTGTACGTTTATAGAGTTTTAAAGTCTCACAGTAATGAAGGCGTAATTCACCATTATTTGGGTCTCTGTGCTTTTGGTTGGATCGTGTTCTAAGTTTATTCCTTATCATTTTACAATCTGCATCAAACCAGTTGTCATTTGTGATCTTTTTTGTTTCGTTTTTTGTTCATTTCCGTTGTGCTTTTTTTGCAGTTTGCCTGAATATATAGTTGATGTTTTTTACTGCTAGATTGATGCCTTCTTTACAGTGAGTGAATGTGTTATCCAGAAAGTGATCGAAGAGTGTTTGGATATTTTGGTTACAGGTTGCTTTCTGGTATTCTTCTGTGCTGTTTTGGCCCATCTTTGGGCCCATACATCATGTCTCCTGCAGAATGATGACGTCAACATCTTTAAGATTGTTGTTGAACTCCAGTGCTAAACTCTTCAGTCCTAAGCTTAATGAGTTTAGGCCCTGAATGTTCCACATGCTAACTGATAGCTTGATGAGTTTAGGTCCTGAATGTTCCACATGCTGACTGATTAATTGATGAGTTTAGGCCCTGAATGTTCCACATGCTGACTGATAGCTTGATGAGTTTAGGCCCTGAATGTTCCACATGCTGACTGATAGCTTGATGAGTTTAGGCCCTGAATGTTCCACATGCTAACTGATAGCTTGATGAGTTTAGGCCCTGAATGTTCCACATGCTAACTGATAGCTTGATGAGTTTAGGCCCTGAATGTTCCACATGCTAACTGATAGCTTGATGAGTTTAGGCCCTGAATGTTCCACATGCTAACTGATAGGTTGATGAGTTTAGGCCCTGAATGTTCCACATGCTAACTGATAGGTTGATGAGTTTAGGCCCTGAATGTTCCACATGCTAACTGATAGGTTGATGAGTTTAGGCCCTGAATGTTCCACATGCTGACTGATAGGTTGATGAGTTTAGGTCCTGAATGTTCCACATGCTAATTGATAGGGATTTCATGTTCAAAAAGAAATAATAGTAGTCAGAAATACAGTATCTACAAACTAATAAGTTGTTAAGAGTGAGATAAACATTCCTATTAATTGAACAAGTAAACATTTAGTACAATAAGTGTGTGTGTGTGTGTGTGTGTGTGTGTGTGTGTGTGTGTGTGTGTGTGTGTGTGTGTGTGTGTGTGTGTGTGTGTGTGTGTGTGTGTGTGTGTGTGTGTGTGTGTGTGTGTGTGTGTGTGTGTGTGTGTGTGTGTGTGTGTGTGTGTGTGTGTTTACTGCAGATGTATTGGAGGAGATGTTTAATCTCACTCAACCCTACAGGGTTCTCCTGTCCTCTGACGACCTCTGCGTAGCTGCGCTGGTCCTGCTGTTGGGCCCTGTGGAGTGGAGGATGGCCAGTTCTCGGCTGTGGGGCTTCCTCTCTGGTCTGGTAGAGGTGGTGGTCTGGTGCGGGGTAGTAGGCTGGGCCCGGTCCGGTCTGGCTAAGCCGATGGAAGTGGTGATGCTCTGGTGGTGGGTGGGGCCTGTGGGGTGCGCTGGGTCTGGTGGGGGGTTGAGGGGGCTTGGGGCTCTTTGGTGGTGCAGTGGTCTGGTAGGGGTGTCTGGGTGGTGCTCTGTCCAGTGCGGCATGGGGTGTTTGTGTACCAAGTGCCACGTCCTTTAGAGACTTGAAAAACATCCCTACTGTCTGCTTCCTCAGGTGGGAGTGGTCGTGCAGATGCTCTGGGGTGATTGCTGAGTGATGAGCAACGTGCACGTTCGGGATTAGGCCACACCCTCTGGTGATGTCAGTGTTGACTTTCTGAATGGTACGGGGATGGAAGTCTTTGCGGGGCAGCGGAGTGGAGATGGTGATGTGGGAGTTGGGGCACCACTCAGAGGCCCTCTCTGCTACTCTGTTGACCAGGCTGCCTACTCTCTCCTGCTCCTCTCGCGGGTTGTTGGTGCTGGTGTGAATAATAATGTGGCATGGTGTGCCAAAGTTAGGTTGGGACAGGATGTGGAGTGCATCCTGTCTTTTTTGGGCACCATATTTTGCACACCTTGTGGTGGGGAAGAGTTTATCTTCTTGGATGAATTTCCCATTTGAGTCATTGAGGATGGCCACCTCAGTGGGTTTTACCAGATTAGTGCGTTTACGGTCTGGGGCTGGAGTACACAGGGCCTGTGTACATGGAGGGGTGTGTCAGGGGGGGGTAGAGAGCTTCTCTCTGTAGTAGGTGTCCCCGTGTGCGCCTCCTTGTTGACTGGGGGTGTGGGTAAAGGGTTGTCGGTATGGGGGGGGGATTGTGGTTAAAGGTGGGTCAGTGGGGTTGTTAGAGGTGGTGAGGGGCTGCAGCTTCTCTCTAGGAGTCTCTATAGTCTGCTCTCTGTGCTGCAGCACCCTCTTGATGACAGACAGCTCCTTTGCCATTTCCTCCTTTACCTGCACCAGCTCTCTCCTCATGGTGGCCTTTACCTCCTCAAGCACTGTGGGAAGGTTCTCTCTCAGCACCTGGACAGAGTTCTTCAGCTGGGTCCTGCACTGGTTGTTCTGGTCCTGTAGAAGCTCTGTGTCTGGGATGGAGGTGGTGTAGCTGGGGGCGCTGCTCCTTCAGCTCAGTAACCCATACCTCTAACAGAGCCAGCCTGTCTCTCAGCAGGCTGATGGTAGTGTAGCTGGCGGGCTATAACAGTCCTGTTTTGTGAGCAGTCGGCAAACAAAGTGTCTGGGTTCTCGATCAGAATTCTATGTTTAAAATGGATTCTTCTCTTCTCAGATTTGATTTCTGCTGGTTATTCAAAAAAAGGGGGGGGGGGTCTCTCAGTATCTGCTGCTGCTGGTGCCGCTAGTGCTGCCTCAATGGCCATGTGGCTATGGTTACCACCAGTAAACAGTTGGAGCTAGACGGTAAGCTAGCTGACAGATTTGAATTTGGCTAGCTACCACGATGAAGATTGGTCTTTTAACTCACTCTCTGTCAATCTTTTCCTCCTGTGTTGATCTGCAGTTGTACAATTTGATTACCTACGTATACATTTTTTGCTAATTCAATCTGGCTCTTAACAACCAAAAAGTCTGGAGCCGTTCTTCTGCATGACTTCTCTCTCAGAATTATTATTATTATTATTATTGTTTCTCTGTCTCTCTGTCTCTCTCTCTGTCTCTCCGTATCTGTCTCTGTCTCTGTCTTTGTCTCTGTCTCTGTCTCTCTGTCTCTGTCTCTCTCTCTGTCTCTCCCTGTCTGTCTCTCCCTGTCTGTCTCTCTCTGTCTCTCTTTATCTCTGTCTCTTTCATTTGTCATTTACCTTGTTTATCTGTTCTCTTCTCTATCTCTATACTTCTCCTCCTCTCTCTCCACCGTCGAGCAGAGTAACACATCACCAGCAGGTTGTAGGTTTAGTAGGCTAACGCTAATTAACCTCATAGGGTTAGAGGAGTGAGGGGGAAAGGGGCGAGAAGATTAAATAGAGATCTAATTTGATGACCCTCTCTCATTCTGTTCAGGCCAGGGAGGGACTTGGCTTGTACATACATCCAGACGCACTCATGCACGCACACACGCACTCACACACATGGTAAGTCAAATCTAATGAATATCCACACATCTGAATGTTATTTCATAGCCGTGCCGCACAGTAACACGTTAATATATTTTCATATGGTCAACAGCTGTCGAAGAATCACAATGTGTGCTTCTCGTGCCATTGGTCTGCCAAACTATGTAGCAGTCATATAACTCTTCCTTCAATGCTCTGTAACAGTATCCTGGTGCTAGGATACAGTAGAGCAGTGGTCCTGGAGACCTACAAGATGTGTAGGTTTTGTTCCAACCCTGCACTAACACCTAATTCAATTAATCAAGGAAATCATTGGTGATTATCTCTGAATGACCAGCGTTGGAGGTTTTCCTATTTTGTGGCATTACAACCTGTAATTAAAATAGATTTTTCTTTGGATTTTATGTAATGGACATATACAAAATAGTCCAAATTGGTGAAGTGAAATGGAAAGAATAACTTGTTTCAAACAATTCTAAAAAAGAAAAGAAAAAAAAGAAAAGTGGTGCATACAGATCATGTGACAGATCATGTGACACTTAGATTGCACACAGGTGGACTTTATTTAACTAATTATGTGACTTCTGAAGGTAATTTGTTGCACCAGATCAGCACCCACCAAATCTCACGGACCAGGCAAGGAGGGCATTAATCAGAGAGGCAACAAAGAGACCAAAGATAACCCTGAATGAGATGCAAAGCTCCACAGTGGAGATTGGAGTATTTATCCATATGACCACTTTAAGCCGTATACTCCACAGAGCTGCGCTTTTCGGAAGAGGGGCCAGAAAAAAAGCCATTGCTTTTTGAATAAAATAAGCCAACACTTTTGGTGTTCGTCTAAAGGCATGTGCGCGACTCCCCAAACATATGGAAGAAGGTACTCTGGTCAGAACTTCAAGAGATTTCGGTCTTCCAGAGATTTGAGACTGGGGCAGAGGTTCACCATCCAGCAGGACAATGACCTTATGCATACTGCTAAAGCAACACTCGAGCGGTTTATGGGGAAACATTTAAATGTTTTGGAATGGCCTAGTCAAAGTCCAGACCTCAATCCAATTGAGAATCTGTGGTATGACTTAAAGATTGCTGTACACCAGCAGAACCCATCGAACTTGAAGGATCTGGAGCAGTTTTGCCTTGAAGAATGGGAAAGAATTCCAGTTGTTAGATGTGCGAAGTTTAAAGAAAAATATACCAAGAGACTTGCAGCTGTAATTGCTGCAAAAGGTGGCAAAGTATTGACTTTATACAAAGTATTGACTTTTGGGGGGGAGATTAGTTATGCACGCTCAAGTTCTGTTTTTTGTCTTGTTTCATGTTTGTTTCACAATAAAACATATGTTGTATCTTCAAGTGGTAGGCGTGTTGTGTAAATCGAATGATACAAAACCCCCCAAATCCATTTTAATTCCAGGTTGTAAAGCAACAAAATAGGAAAAATGCCAAGGGGGGGGGGGGTGAATACTTTCGCAAGCCACTGTAACACTTGTCCTGCTCTACTGGCATAGCAATGGTTAAGTATTTCAATTTATTTTTGTTCCTATGGGATTCTGCATAAAATAAAGACAATTCAACACTCTGCCTTTCTACCCCAAAGCTACAGATTGGAAAAGGTCCAGAAAAAAAGTGGTTTGTTTATAATGCAATAAAAGCAGAAGCATAAAAAAGACAGAAGGGATGAGTTTATGCAGCAATCTTTATTTAATG
Source organism: Oncorhynchus gorbuscha (assembly GCF_021184085.1). Classification (NCBI taxonomy): domain Eukaryota; kingdom Metazoa; phylum Chordata; class Actinopteri; order Salmoniformes; family Salmonidae; genus Oncorhynchus; species Oncorhynchus gorbuscha. The sequence continues at coordinate 20,142,206 of NC_060186.1, read as the reverse complement.
GATGAGAACACTCTTCACTAGGCCCTACAGGCACATGACAAGTGGATTGGCAGGAACAGTTTAAACTTTGTGTACATGAGAGACTCAATCCTCATGACCAAGCTGTATGTTCATTATAATTCCACCGAGAGCAGCACGTGGACAGTGTTAAAGCAGTCTGAGATTAATTGGTTTTGACTGATGTGCGACAGTTTACTACAGAATGATACAGTACTTACTGTATTTTACTGTAGAATACTATACTACACACTGTAGTATCCCTCTCATGTGTAGTACTTACTTTGAAATGTTGTAGTATACTGTAGAATACTATAGTCCTGTAAATACTACAGTATACTACAGACCACAAAAACACAACAGTAAATACTACAGTAATGTCCGCAAAAACACTACATTCCGCACTGTAGTATACTACAGTGTTTCATTTGCATATACCCTGCCCATTCTCCTCCCCCATATCCCAATTTGTGCCACCCATAAGTAAGAAAACTGCCAATGTAGGCCATATTTTGTGTTCCCTACAGGTTATGGAAAATAGCATAAACTATGAACTATCTGTTCAGACCTCAGTCCTACCTACCTACAGGTTATGGAAACTTTGCCCTTTAAGTATTTCTCCAGTAGGTTTCCTCAAGGAGAAAGCTCCCACTGCTACAGTGCATACGGAAAGTTTTCAGAACCCTTGACTTTTTCCACGTCTTGTTACATTACAGTCTTATTCAAAAATGGATTCAATAAAATAAAATCCTCATCAATCTACACACAATACCCCATAACGACAAAGCGAAAACAGAAGTACCTTATTTACATAAGGATTCAGACCCTATGCTATGAGACTCGAAATTGAGCTCAGGTGCAACCTGTTTCCATTGATCATCCTTGAGATGTTTCTAAAACTTGATTGGAGTCCACCTGTGGTAAATTCAATTGATTGGACATGATTTGGATGGTACACACCTGTCTTGATAAGGTCCCAGAGTTGACAGTGCATGTTAGAGCAGAAACCAAGCCATGAGATCGAAGGAATTGTCTGTAGAGCACCGAGACAGGATTGTGTCGAGGCACAGGTCAGGGGTAGGGTACCCAAAAAATTCTGCAGTGTTGAAGGTCCCCAAGAGCACAGTGGCCATCATTCTTAAATGGAATACATTGGAAAAAAACTAAACAATCTTGGGAGATGGGCCTTGGTCAGGGAGGTGACCAAGAACCCGATGACAGAGCTCCAGGGTTCCTCTGTGGAGATGGGAGAACCTTCCAGAAGGCCAACCATCTTTGCAGCACTCCACCAATCAGTCCTTTATGGTAGAGTGGCCAGACAGAAGCCTCTCCTCAGTAAAAGGCCCGACAGCCCATTTGGAGTTTGCCAAAAGGCACTTAAAGACTCTCAAATCCTGAGAAACAAGATTCTCTGGTCTGATGAAACCAATATTGAACTCTTTGGTCTGAATGCCAAGCGTGGTGGCAGAATCATGCTGTGGGGATGTTTTTCAGCGGAAGGAACTAGGAGACTAGTGAGGATTGAGGGAAAGATGAACGGAGCAAAGTACAGAGAGATCCTTGATGAAAACCTGCTCCAGAGTGCTCAGGACCACAGACAGGGGCGAGGGTTCACCATCCAACAGGACAGCGACCCTAAGCACTGTTGTGATGTTGTATTAGTTAATGTGACGAATGTTGTTCATCGAATGACTAAAGTTTCTAATTGCGTGATTAACTGAATCAAGCAATTATTAACTCATTTACCTGGGGCACCATGGGAAAATTCGTTTTGATTGAGTTTCTATTTCCCAAATTAATTCAAAGAATATCAGAATATCGATTTTACAACAGCCGCTAATTAACCAGTTGCCTCTACCAATCGTACCACACCAATCTTAGTTGAATATTTATTTACTAAAAAGCTAAAATTATGATAAAAGATACACATAGACAAAACACATTATAGGCTATTGATTAGAACTTAGTATAACGGGCCAACACACTATGGCGCGTGTTACCCACAATGGGGATTTTAGAGAGAAAAAGAAAGTACACAAGAGAAATATACATTTGGGTGAATTTGTCAGCTATGCTATTCTAACCCTAGCCTTGCCCCAAACTGCCGCTCTTATGGATCAGAATATAATGATGTAATTACGGGGGGATGATCTCAGAGGACTCTCTGCGTGGACTGTCCAGGCTGCTTGATGACACACTACTCCGGCGCACCTCTCTGATCGTCCTCCCGATTTCAGTGTCCTTTTGGCTTAGGAGTCTGTTCCCTCACCCTTTTCTCTGGAAGGGGTCTTCTGATGACAGACAGCTCTGTAGCTCAGAGCTCACAGCATAGGAATGAAACCCTTTAGATGGGAGATGGAGGCTAGGTGGTTCGACTTGAATTCACCCGCTTAGACACAGCTACTCATCCGTAGCTTGGGTAGAAAATGATTTCTTTGTCTTCAAACTTGCATTGCGTTCTGGGTTTGTTGACTTTTTAGACCTTGCTGCAGCTTGGGTCACATAGTCCTCCTGTAAATTCTATACTCACAGTTTTTATACCCTTGGTTCAGAAGTGGGCGTAACCGCCTTTAGGGCAATTCTCTGGGCGTACCAAGTTAATGAGGCAAGGTCTAGATTGGATTCAAATCCAATTTTAGACAACTAACATAACATTTCATCTTCCCCAAAACATTCTCTTTGGATATTTTCCATACAATGTACAATGTATAAACATCAAACATATGGGTCAGAATATAATGATGTAATTACTCTTCACATGACAATGTTTTCGTAATAACGTCATCTATTAACCTTTAATAACAAAACAAAAATGACGTACATTTTCATATTCCATCTATCGTCATGACCACCATTGTGGCTGACGGAAACCATTGTTCCAAAGTCCTTTTATTTCATGTTTAATGTTCTGAGGCTGGTTCTCCATAGTAAAAGGACAAAGGAATTTGTCTGTGGCATGAGATTTACCAGGGGTGTGAGGGGTCATAAACCCCCCACATATTCAGACCCCTAGATCTCTCCTCCTCTGTTGGGGTTGAGAGATAATCTGTAGGGTTGTGGTCTCCTGTAACCTGACCTGATCAGGACAGTCATGACAGCACACACCCAAGGCAATGCAGGAGTGTCTTTGGGAAAAGTCTCTGAATGTCCTTGAGTGGTCCAGCCAGAGCCTGGACCCTTTACCCGATCGAACATCTCTGGAGAGATCTGAAAATAGCTGTGCAGCGACACTCCCCATCCAACCTGATAGAGCTTGAGAGGATCTGCAGAGAAGAATGTGAGAAACTCCCCAAATACAGGTGTGCCAAGCTTGTAGTGTCATACCCAAGAAGACTCAATGTCATGCCTTGGTCATTGTATTTTGTGTTTTTTGTTATATATTTTGGTCAGGCCAGGGTGTGACATGGGTTTATGTGTTGGGTTCGTATTGGGGTTTTATTAGCATTGGGATTGTGTATGATTAGGAGTGTGTCTAGTTAGGCTTGGCTGCCTGAGGCGGTTCTCAATTGGAGTCAGGTGATTCTAGTTGTCTCGGATTGGGAACCGTATTTAGGTAGCCTGAGTTCACTTTGTAATTCGTGGGTGATTGTTCCTGTCTCTGTGTTGTAGTCACCAGATAGGCTGTAATTAGTTTCATGTTCCGTTCTGTTGTTTTTGTATTTAGTATTCAGTTATTTCATGTACCGTGATTTATTTCATTAAAGTCATGAGTAACCTACACGCTGCATTTCAGTCCGACTCTCTTCTTTCAACAGACGAACGCCGTTACAGAATCACCCACCTCTCACGGACCGAGCAGCGTGTAAACTGGCAACGACGTAGACAGCTGGAGCAACAAAAGGAAGGTAGAGGCATGGAGTATACGATGTGGGAAAAAATCGACAGGTGGTCGGTCGATCCAGAGAGAGTGCAGGAGCCCGCCTGGGATTCCCTGCAGCAATGCGAAGAGGGCTATAGGCGAATGGATTTGAAAAGGAAAGCACGGCGGCGCAGAGCGAAAACCGAAAGTCACCCCAAAAAATGTATTGGGGGGGGGGGGGGGGCTCAGGGAGAGTATGGCTGAGTCAGGAGATAGACCTGAGCCAACTCTCCTTGTTCATCGTGAGGAGCCAAGGAGGAGACCAGAACCAGAGCCAGTGTTAGAGGTGAGCGAAGCAGAGACTGTGAAGGAGTTAATGGGGAAAGTGGAGTGGAGAGTAATGAGGGAGTTGCTAGCTTGGTGCTATAGATATAATATTCGTCCGACGGATCGTGTCGGGGATTTGATAGCACCTGAGTTAGCGCTCTATACTCAACCTGAGGTGCGTGTTAGTCGGCTGGTGAAGTTGGTGCCAGCCTCACGCACCAGGCCTCCTGTGCACATCCCTAGCCTTGCACGTCCTGTGCCTACACTGCTCTCAAGATCTCCAGTACGCCTTCACGGTCTAGCCCATCCTGTGCCACCTCCACACACCAGTCCTCCGGGAGCAGCTCCCCGCACCAGGCTTCCTGTGCGTGTCCTCGATCCAGTACCACCAGTTCCAGCACCACGCACCAGGCCTCCAGTGCGCCTCGCCTGTTCAGCGCAGCCAGCGCTTTTCTCCTCTCCTGCGCTGTCGGAGTCTCCCGCCTGTTTAGCGCAGCCAGAGCCTTTTTCCTCTCCTGCGCTGCCGGAGTCTCCTGTCTGCCCAGCGCCGCCAGTGCTCCCAGTCTGCCCAGCGCCGCCAGTGCTCCAAGTCTGCCCAGCGCCGCCAGTCTGCCCAGCGCCGCCAGTGCTCCCAGTCTGCCCAGCGCCGCCAGTGCTCCCAGTCTGCCCAGCGCCGCCAGTGCTCCCAGTCTGCCCAGCGCCGCCAGTGCTCCCAGTCTGCCCAGCGCCGCCAGTACCGCCAGTCTGCCCAGCGCCGCCAGTGCTCCCAGTCTGCCCAGCGCCGCCAGTACCGCCAGTCTGCCCAGCGCCGCCAGTGCCGCCAGTCAGCCCAGCGCCGCCAGACAACCAGTCTCTTCCAGATCTGCTTGTCAACCTGAATCTTCCAGTTCCGCCAGCCAGCCAGGATTTACCGGAGCCTACTACCTGCCTGAGCTTCATCTCAGTACTGGGCTTCCTCTCAGTACTGGGCTTCCTCTCAGTACTGGGCTTCCTCTCAGTACTGGGCTTCCCTTCAGTCCCGGGCTGCCCCTCAGTCCCGGGCTGCCCCTCAGTCCCGGGCTGCCCCTCAGTCCCAGGCTGCTTCTGTCCCGAGCTGCCCCTCTGTCCCGAGCTGCCCCTCTGTCCCGGGCTGCCCCTCAGTCCCGGGCTGCCCCTCTGTCCCGGGCTGCCCCTCTGTCCCGGGCTGCCCCTCTGTCCTGAGATGCCCCTCTGTCCTGAGATGCCCCTCTGTCCCGAGCTGCCCCTCTGTCCCGAGCTGCCCCTCTGTCCCGAGCTGCCCCTCTGTCACGAGCTGCTCCTCAGTTATGTGGGGATCTGGGTGAGGACTATTAGGCCATGGTCGGCGGAGAAGGTGGATTATCCCAGGACGCGAAGGGGAGGAAATAGGACATTAATGGAGTGGGGTCCACGTCCCGAGCCAGAACCGCCACCATGGACAGACGCCCACCCGAACCCTCCCTATGCTCTTGAGGTGCGTCCTGGAGTCCGCACCTTAGGGGGGGGGGTTCTGTCACGCCTTGGTCATTGTATTTTGTGTTTTTCGTTATGTATTTTGGTCAGGCCAGGGTGTGACATGGGTTTATGTGTTGGGTTCGTATTGGGGTTTTATTAGCATTGGGATTGTGTATGATTAGGGGTGTGTCTAGTTAGGCTTGGCTGCCTGAGGCGGTTCTCAATTGGAGTCAGGTGATTCTCATTGTCTCGGATTGGGAACCGTATTTAGGTAGCCTGAGTTCACTTTGTAATTCGTGGGTGATTGTTCCTGTCTCTGTGTTGTTGTCACCAGATAGGCTGTAATTAGTTTCACGTTCCGTTCTGTTGTTTTTGTATTTAGTATTCAGTTATTTCATGTACCGCGATTTATTTCATTAAAGTCATGAGTAACCTACACGCTGCATTTCGGTCCGACTCTCTTCTTTCAACAGATGAACAACGTTACACGCAAGGCTGTAATCTTTACCAAAGGTGCTTCAACAAAGTACTGAGCAAAGGGGCTGAATACTTATGTAAATGTGAAATTTGAGTTTTTAAAATCTTTTATACATTTGATACAATTTCTAAAAAACGTTTTTTTCTTTGTCATTATCGGGTATTGTGTGTAGGTAAAAACAATGTAATCAATATTGGAATATGTCTGTAAATGTAACAAAATGTGGAAAAAGTCAAGGGGTCTGAATACTTTCCGAATGCACTGTATGTCAAAGATAATAAAACAAAAACACTATAGTAAATACTACATTAATGTCTGAAAAAACACAGTAAATACTACAGTATACTACAGTCTGCAAAAACACTACAGTAATTTCTATAGTAATTACTATAGTGGATATACTACTGTCATGTCTTTACTATGGATTAAATGATATATGACATGCTATTTTATCAAATCAATTCTTTGTAATTAATATTACCTGATTAAACTAATCATGTAGATGTAATTAACTAGGAAGTTGGATAAACAGCTGCCTCTGATTGGAAACTATATCAGGCCACCATAGACTTACAAATCACCTAGACCTACAAAAACCCTTGACATACAAAAAACCCTAGACAATACAAAAACTACCCGTACCCACCCTAGTTACACCTTGACCTAACAAAAACATAAAGAACACAGAGATATCTAAGGTCAGGGCGTGACAAGCGGGAAGACTGACGAACAAAAGGATTGGGTCTCTATCGGACCTTATGAAGCTATGCTCTCGTAAATATAGAATGCAAGAAATATATTTACTCTGAGCTGCGCTTCGATAGATTGGTCAAAGTTGGAAGGCTGGGTTGCCCAGCAGAGATCTCCCTTGTCCTTTGAAGAATATTTCTGGGTGGATACATTGTAGTATGGTAGAACGAATACTATGTAGTACTCTGTCGTTCTGAAGAGATTGTCCGTCCTTTCCTAGGCCACGCACATTTACAGCTGCTGCTGATAACTCGACGTCTGGAATGTATCACTTATTTAGTGAATAAGAGTTCAAAGTTCATGCTGGTGTTGTTCTGGCTGGTGTAGTCGAAATTCATCCTTCCAGCGTGGCGATCGTCACCTCCACGTTGAAATTAGCCCTTTTAAACGTATGGACATCAGTCCTCACGTTATCGGGAATACAATGTTAATTTCTTTAGGTTGTAGTCGTTTAACCATTAGCATACACAGCTCATGCTGGAGTTGGCTTAGTCTGCCGTGAATTGGGTCACGGGGGCTCTTATAGAAATGTAGAAAAGGGTGTTCATCATTTCCAACCAATGCCTATTCACTTGGGCGTGGCCACTGAGTGAGCATATTTAATTATGAAAATAATTCTCTCATTTAAAAAACAAAAATTACATTTAATCTTTTCATAAATAGTTTTATATTTAAACATATAAGTTGCACAACAATTCCGTGTGAATCCGATAACTAGAATGTATAGACGTTCCAAGATAGTTTTTATTTTAATATTAAACATTTTTAAAAATCACCCCCTTTTCGTGGTATCCAATTGTTAGTATACAATCCTGTCTCATTGCTACGGGCTCGGGAGAGACGAAGGTCGAAAGTCATGTGTCCTCTGAAACACAACCCAACCAAGCCACACTGCTTCTTAACACAGCGCACATCCAACCCGGAAGCCAGCCGCACCAATGTGTCAGAGGAAACACTGTGCACCTGGCGACTTGGTTAGCGTGCACTGCGCCCGGCCCGCCACAGGAGTCGCTAGTGCGCGGTGAGACAAGGATATCCCTACCGGCCAAACCCTTCCTAACCCGGATGACGCTAGGTCAAATGTGCGTCGCCCCATGGACAGAGCCTGGGCTTGAACCCAGAGTCTCTGGTGGCACAGCTAGCACTGTGATGCAGTGCCCTAGACCACTGTCGTCCTATCATCAGTAATAATGTCTCAGATGACAACTGATCTGACATCATATTCTTTAAGTACCAACGGACACTTTCAACTGGTTGGATTACAGAAATATTGTTAACAAAGGGCTTTCAAAGAGTCCATTCTGTAGAGTGGAGAGAGAAAGGGGGGAAAGGTATTTATGGAGGGTCGTCAACCTCAACACGACAGTCATCTCCACAACAATACAGTAAACACTACAGTAAAGTCTGTAAGTGTATAATATATATTTATACAATCATATACTATATATTTTTTTTCATGTTGGCTGATATGATGAGGGAATCTGCCAGGTTCGTTTTACAGAATTTTCTATTATTTTTTTAGCCTTGGTTAAAAAACATGGTTCGGCTATTAAAAAAAAAATGAACAATCATTTTGCAAATGCCTGGAGGGGATATTAGAGTTGTTAAAGCTTGCTATGCCCCACAACAAAATTCACTGTGCTGTTAGGTAGAAAAAAACGTGAGTCAAGATGGTTGACGTCAAGAAGACAGAAGCCTTTACATTCCGTATTGGCGTGTGACATGAGACGTTGATGGGAATCATGTCACTTACTTGCACGATGTTATTTTTACACCCCACCATGACAGGAGTATGGTTTGGTTCGGTTTTTCTATAGCAGTGCTCCCCTTTGCGAATTGAAACTGTTTTTGCTCTAGATTAGGTGATTATCTTGGCACTCACACAAGGACTGTGTCCCAAATGGCACCCTCTTCTCTGTATAGTGCGCTACATTTGACCACTGCGCTATTGGCCTCGGTCAAAAGTAGCCGGAGCTGTATGAGGAGGAGAGCCAGCACTGGCAAAGTGAGAGCTCCTTCCTTCTCAAGGAGGTTGAGTGAATGCATTTATAGACAGAGGTAGCACAGTATGAAACAACTCATCCTTCAGTCCTATCTGAGGGAAACACTGTAGGTTGAACACCGCTCACTGCTGAGATGAATGGCTTTAGTGATGATGTGTAATACCTCACTGAGTACACCCGTCAGCATAGGTTTCATCCCATAATTGGGGTGATGGAAATAATAGATATATTACATTGCCACATGGCTCTCTACCATGTCATGTCATATCTTAACACATATTTGTGTTATTTTCAAGCTCTGAATACATTTTGAAAGAAGTGTGCATAGCAACATGACGTGCTGGAGACAGGTTAGAATTTCCCCTTATTGATCTCCACAGGTTTCTCCAACATCATATAAACAAATGATGAATATTCACTTTCAAGCTGTATGTGGTTCTTCTTCCTGTGGGGTATAGGCTTAAATGTTCCCTGCATTCTTCGCTCAACACAAGACCTTTCCGTGTCTTCTCACCCTCCTCCTCGCCTCTGTCTCTCCTCCCACTCCCACCTCTCCCTCACCCTCTGATGCCATTACTACGGTGTCTGCACCCACATCTCCACCCCTAAAGACTCTCATTCTCTCATTCTTTCCTACCACTCACTCACTCACTCACTCACTCACTCACTCACTCACTCACTCACTCACTCACTCTGTCTGTCTGTCTGTCTGTCTGTGTCTGTCTGTCTGTCTGTCTGTCTGTCTGTCTGTCTGTCTGTCTGTCTGTCTGTCTGTCTGTCTGTCTGTCTGTCTGTCTGTCTGTCTGTCTGTCTGTCTGTCTGTCTGTCTGTCTGTCTGTCTGTCTGTCTGTCTGTCTGTCTGTCTGTCTGCCTGCCTGCCTGTCTGTCTGTCTGTCTGTCTGTCAGTGAGGTCTTTGAAACCTTGAATAAGGGTTTCAAATTTGGGGAAATTACACTCTCTAATTGTTTTATATTTTTCACATTTTGTCAGGAAATGCTGCTTGCAAATCCCTTTGCAAACAGTGAGTGGACAGTTTCTCTCTATCCTGCGTCAAAGCAGACCATCATTTTGATGGGAGGTTGATCCACAGAAGAATGAATGTGTATAATATCAGACATGCATCACAGACTGAGCTTATTTCATTCCAGGTCTGTGCATAGTTCATATAAGGCATCCATAGGCCAGGTTAATAAGATCACAAGTGAGGAACATTGTCACTTAGTATAAAGCATGGCCATGTTTGAGTATGTTGTGCAAGCGTCACAGCTGCACTTGCCTCATACACAGCTCTATAGGAAGTCTAAATATTACATATATTCATCCCATTCAACATCCTGCTTGACTATTCATCACTCTGGCTTCCACCCAGAACCATTCTGCTCAGACACAGGAGTTGATGAGTCTTATGAACAAATTATGTGTCATAAGAAATGGAGCCAGAATGGTTTATTTCAACAGCTTAGGAATTCTCAAAGTCAGCTGTTAGGCAAGGTTTCTTACGAGGAAATGGGAGTGTGTGAGGAAATTGTTTGAGAACTGATTTCCCACAATAGTTTTTTTTCTAGAAAGTTACTGTTATGTTCTCCCCAAGGCCACGGAAGCTTTTAAAAGTCCAGGTCCCCATCCCCAGACATATTGGACAACTTAATTGGGCAAACCAAAGCCCAAACTGTAGACACTAGATTCCTCAACAAAACTATCAGACTTCTATTACAGCTCTAGAGATCTTGTGTTTTTATTCGGGTCCATTTACTTCACCTTTGATGATAACTACCCAAGGTAAAGCGTTTTGTTTGTGGCCCTCCAAATAAGATACTTAATCAGTTGTCTACAAAGCAGCAGCTCGATAAAGATGCCCCGTGCTGCATTGCACCGTATCAGACACAGGTTGTATCCCAAATGGCACCCTATTCCCTACATAGTCCACTACTTTTCACCAGCGCCCAGCACTATATTGGGAATAGGGTGCCATTTGGGATGCACCCACATTCTCCACCCTAATTTGTTTCTCTTGGAGGTAGAGCCTAATAGATCTCTGCTGTGATCAATAACAGAATAACATTATCATCTCATGCTGTGCCAACTCGAGGATGACAGGGAGTTTTATATTTGACCATCCGTTTTGTAACCGAAATGAACATGGCAGACACACGCAAACCGTTATGCAGGCACGCATGCTCACACAGACACACAATTGTGTGTTGTCAAAATGACAAAGAGTAGGATTGACCTGTGGCTGGCAAAGCAAACATAACATTAAGGATGACTTGAATGGTGTGTCTTGACTTTCCTAAGAGAGCAGCATTTAGTACCTTTCAATCAACCTTTTCTCATTTGACCAACAAGCCATCAAGCCTTAATTCAGGACTGAGACGATTGCAGTTGGCTCCTGTACTAAATAAGAAAAGCGTCAAATGACAAAGGCCAATCATTGACCATCTCTCTTTGCATCTCTTTTTAAACGCTTCCTGACAGTTGATCGATCTCTCACACACACGCACACACACGCACGCACGCGCACGCACACATGCATGCGCATGGGCACGCACACACACACAAACACACACGCACACCAAGAGTCTCGTTTTACTTCTGGCATGGTTAGCTTGTGAGTTCTGGGTGGCACCGCGGTAATGGGCCTGATGATTAATCACGCAGTTCCACCATAAGAGATCTATTGATCGCAGCAAACCGTCCAAATCTCTGATGTATAAATTCCCAGGCCTCGCCTAGAGTTTAGACAGACAAAGGCTGAATTAGATGTGGATCTCTGTCAGACGTCCAGACAGCGTTGGGGAATCTAAACTGGTACAGACTGAGGGGCGTCAGGTCGGCCTCTTCTTGTCTGAGTGATGTTACCTTCATCCTACTTGTACGATGGGCTGTGGAAATAATAAAGTCTGTCTGTGTGTGTGTGTGTGTGTCTCTGTCTGTTTGTCTGCCTGTCTGTCTAGGTAAAAAACGATTCCTTATGCTTCGTCTTAGCAGTGGGTTTCAAACCTCTCCTCGGGGACCCCCAGCCGTTCCATGTATTTGATCTGTTCCAGAGGTAGCGCACCTGATTCAACTTGTCAACTAATAATCAAGCCCTTTACTAGGTGAATCAAGTGAGGTAATTCTGGGACACAACAACATTGTGAAATGCCTCGGGTCCCGGGGAGAGGTATGAGAACCACTAAAAGTATGTCTGTCCATCATGTAAAGTGGGCTATATAGTCTTCGTACCTGTAGGCAGTGGTGTAAAGTAGTTAAGAAAAAATACTTTAAAGTACTACTTAAGTAGTTTTTTTTGCACGCCCAATTTTTCAGTTTTTGATTTGTTAAAAAAGTTTGAAATATCCAATAAATGTCATTCCACTTCATGATTGTGTCCCACTTGTTGTTGATTCTTCACAAAAAAAATACAGTTTTATATCTTTATGTTTGAAACCTGAAATGTGGCAAAAGGTCGCAAAGTTCAAGGGGGCCGAATACATTCGCAAGGCACTGTATTTGCCTCAGTAAAGTGCTTCGTGTTCACTCATCTCTGCTCTCCTGCGCATGACTTCCATGCACCAGCTACACCCACCCCTTGACACCAGTAAAGGCCGCTTTACCACTCTTGGGTAGTGGAATTACTTTGGCTTCCCTCCTGGCCTGAGGACAAAGACATTCCTCTGGGCTCAGATTAAAGATATGACAGATAGGAGTGGCTATAGAGTCAGCTACCATCCTCAGTAGCTTTCCATCTAAGTTGTCAATGCCAGGAGGCTTGTCATTATTCATCAATAACAATACTTTTTCCACCTCTCCCAACTATACAAAATTCTAATTTACAATGCTTTTCTTTCATTATTAGTTTTTTTTATGTATGAGTACGATGGCTCACTGTTCATTGTTGGCATTTCCTGCCTAAGTTTGTCCACTTTGCCAATGAAGTAATCATTCAAATAATTGGCAACATCAACTGGTTTTGTGATGAATAAGCCATCTGATTGGATGACAGATGGAGTTGAATTTGTCGTTCTACCCATAATTTCCTTTGTAAGTTTCCATCATTCTTTATATCGTTGATCTTGGATTCGTGATACAGTTGTCACGCCCTGATCTGTTTCACCTGTTTCTGTGATTGTCTCCACCCCCCCCAGGTGTCGCTTATTTTCCCCAGTAAATGTATCCCTGTGTTTCCTGTCTCTCTGTGCCAGTTCGTCTTGTATGTTTAGTCAAGTAAACCAGCGTGTTTTTCCCGTACTCCTATTTTTGCTATTCTCCTTTTTCAAGTCCTCCCGGTTTTGATCCTTGCCTTTTTCTGGACTCTGTACCCGCCTGCCTGACCATTCTGCCTGTCTGCCACTCTGTATCTCCTGGACTCTGATCTGGTTTTGACCTTTGACCTGTCCACGACCCTTCTCTTGCCTACCCCTTTGGATTATTAAACATTGTAAGCCTCCAACCATCTGCCTCCTGTGTCTGCATCTGGCTCTCGCCTTGTGCCTTGATTATTTTTGGTGAGTTTAGTCACAAAGTTTCTCAGTTTGCAGTAAGTCAGCCAGTCAGATGTGCAGCCAGACTTATAAGCCACTCCTTTTGCCCCATCTCTTTCAACCGTACAGTTATTTTTTTTTTTTTAATGTATCATCAATCCATGGAGCCTGAACAGTTCTAACAGTTTCTTAACAGATGCATGTTCATCAATAATTGGAAGAAGCAATTTCGTAAATGTATCAAGTGCAGCGTTTGGATACTCCTTATTAATCACATCAGACCAACAAATATGTTTAACATCATCCACATAAGAGTCTCCTATAAGAGCGTCTGCTAAATGACTTAAATGTAAATGTAAATGTACATTTCAGGCCCAGCTTTTGGAACATTGCCTTTCCTGGCACTATATTGTGATCACTGCATCCAATGCATCCAATGGTTGCAGATACAGCTGTAGAACACAGTTCTGCAGGATTAGTCAAAATGTGATCAATACATGTGGATGATCTTGTTCCTGTAGTGTTTGCAAACACCCTGGTAGGTTGATTAATAGCCTGAACCAGATTACAGGCACTGGTTACAGTGAGAAGCTTCCTCTTGAGCGGCCAACTTGACGAAAACCAGTCAATATTCAGGTCCCCAAGAAAGTACATCACATACACTATCAAGGTTTTCACACATATTATTTAGATACTCACTGTTAGCACTTGGTGGCCTATAGCAACACCCCAAAAGAAAAGGCTTTAGATGTGCCAGGTGAACCTGCAACCACAACACTTCAATAATACACAAAATATCTTCTTTAAGCATTACAGGGGTATGGCTCTGAATACAGCAGCACCTCCCCCATAAGCATTCCTGTCTCTTCTATAGATGTCGTACCCTTGTATTGCGGCAGGTAGCCTAGTGGTTAAGATAACCGGAAGGATGCTGCTTTGAATCCCCGAGCCGACTAGGTGAAAAAATCTGTTGATGTACCCTTGAGCTAAGGCACTTTACCCAAATTGCTCCTGTAAGTCGCTCTGGGTAAGAGCGTCTGCTAAATGACAAATGTAAACATGTAGCAATACATTTTTATCGAAGCGAGTCTCAGAAATGTAGAATAGTGGGAAAGGAAAGGGCAGAAAGTATCTCATATTAAAATGTGTAGCTTTAGAAATAAGGTTCCTGAAATCAATAATTTACTAACATCTGATAACATTTATATACATGTAGAATGTTATCTGATGTTAGCAGGTTATTGATTTCAGAGAAAGACATAATATGGAAAAGAGCAAACAAAGCAAGAGTGTGTGTGTGTGTGTGTGTGTGTGTGTGTGTGTGTGTGTGTGTGTGTGTGTGTGTGTGTGTGTGTGTGTGTGTGTGTGTGTGTGTGTGTGTGTGTGTGTGTGTGTGTGTGTGTGTGTGTGTGTGTGTGTGTGTGTGTGTGTGTGTGTGTGTGTGTGTGTGTGTGTGTGTGTACTATGGCCAACGACTCTATTCAAGTGATTACATAACCTGTAAAAGGTATGGAACACATAGCACACTGCAATCTTTGCACCCATGTGCCACATAGACAATGTTTTGACTCTCAGCACTTGACAAACTTTATAGAATGCCTATGCTGCATTTACACACAAAATAGCTTCAGCACCAGCTAGCTATTTCCACAATGCTTTTGGTAGTCTACTCCCACCTGTTGCTCCATTTCTATGTGCTCTGGTTGTGTTCCCTGACTGTCCTCAGTTTAACGAGGACAGCATCATTCATTAGAGAGGATAATAACCTTACACATTGGAATGTGTGTGTCAGTATGTCTGAGGTTAAAACCATACCCTCTTGTTTCTGACCAGAATGATCTGAACCTCACAGTAATAGTAGTGCAGAGGATGAGCACATGATGACTGATCTGCTCGCCACAGATGTGTGTGTGTATGTGTATGCAAATGCGTGTGTGTGTACCCATACAGTGATTAGTGTAGGAAACAAACCCAGACTACAGGCCCTGTAGCAGCACAGCCACAGTTTAACTCCCTGTCACGAGAATTTTCAATCCCAATGATAATAACTGACAATCAATAGCTCTGACCAATCCCCGAGATCTGTAAGACCATGGGTTTAATAATAATTGCCCCAGACCGGTCCCATTCCTTCACCATGCTAAACTTCCTTCTGACGGCACAAATCATTATTGAGAAGTATTCAGAATTCATTGCCTTAGTCAAAGACTCAGCTTATGCCAAAAGATAGTACAGTTTATTCACGAGAACGCTCTTAAGTCCATTATACAAAGACATCCATTTAATAGCTGCGCACACAAACAGTAGCTGAGTTTTATCCTTCTCGATAGTTCTCACCACTGTGTATCACTACCCAGCCAACAAAGTACTGAGATAAACTTTTGTTATTGACCAAATACTAATTTTCCACCATATTTTGCAAATAAATTAATAAAAAATCCTACAATGTGATTTTCTGTATTTGTTTTTGCATTTTGTCTGTCATAGTTGAAGTGTACCTATGATGAAAATTACAGGCCTCTCTCATGTTTTTAAGTGGGAGAACTTGCACAATTGGTGGCTGACTAAATACTTTTTTGCCCCACTGTATATATTTATCTTGTTCTCTCTCTCTCTCTTTTTCTCTTGTTCTCTCTCTCTCTCTCTCATTCTCTCATCCTCTCTCTCTCTCTCTCTCTCTCTCTCTCTCTCTCTCTCTCTCTCTCTCTCTCTCTCTCTCTCTCTCTCTCTCTCTCTCTCTCTCTCTCATTCTCTATAACATTTAAACACAATAGACTAGATACAGTTGCAGTTCACATAATCAGTCTCTGCAAAAAAAATGTTTTTCCCACCATCATACTGTCTCTTTCAGCCAAGGTTGTGCGGCTGTACAAACAAACCACATACCACTACAAGAAGGTCATGTGGAATCATTTGAATATTGCCAGTTTGGATATTTTGAGAGTTTAGAATCTTAAACATTCCCGTGCAATTATGGGTTTGACTGTTGGTGCTTGTAGTCACTATGGCTCTATGAGGTCATATGTGCCTCAGCCATAGAAAGTATATATAAATGGACAAAGCTATCGATGATGTCACCCCATTCATTCCTATGTAAAGTCTCATTGTCGCATTTGAAGATCAGTAAATCGGTTTTAGCTTACTAAAATGATGTCTCATGGGCGGGATTCTCAAGACATAACATGCGCAGTTTGAGCTACTCCAGGAAGACATTGCAGGCTGCAAACGGGGAAGAACGACTGCCTCCTCTCATCGAGTATCTGAAGTCAAAGGTCGACCGGGATAATGCAGGCTGCCGGTGGCAACTAAATTATCTTTATAACTTCTGCTGATTTTAAATAATCAGGACATACATCTGGTGTTATTGAAACAATTATTGGTACCTTGATTGTCTTCAATTTCCATATTTTTCACACAAATATTGTCCGGGAACATTGCCATTTCCCCATTGACTATAATGGGTGATCCTGCTTTCTAGATACAACAGCCTGCAGTACCGCTGTCGGCCTTGAACTGCTGCTGATATTGTGGTTTGAATGAGAGAAGCATACTTCATAGGAATGGCAATAGTCAGAGAGAAGCTACAAAGTGTGACATTTATTCACAGATTAACAACACAGCATTGGACAATGTGAGGAAGGGGGGGGGGGTTTGTCAGGGCTGTGGTACTCACCCCTTTTTTATGTGGGTACTAAAATATCCAATAAAAAAATCCAGTTTTTATTTCTACAGTATCTTTACTTCAAGCGCCGTGTGGGTGTCAGCCAGGGAAATCTGTAGCTCTCAGAGAAGAGAAGAAAAGTGGTTGTGTGGTTGGTTTTTCATTGTCTCCATCTCTCCACATATTAGGTCAGTAATAAACAAAAGCTCTCTCTCTGTTACAGCCTGATTGCGTGTTAATTGTATTTGCTGGTGCTTAATTGAGTTGAAATATGCCTTGTTCCCATGGTTTCTATTTGGGCTATTGCCGTATCATTAGGGCATGATTGTTCACGTTACTAACGACAGAGTGATCCAGATTGGGGCTGTAGAGTTATGTGTTTGGAGAGCAATGCTAATATTTGAATATGTGATACACACACACTACACACGCACACATGTACGCAACACACACATATCCCGACTTGCCCTATACATGCATGTATCTCCCGTTTTTCTTGAGGGGATAGAACAAGAAATATATTGTAATTTTTTCCCTTCACTCTGACCCAGAAAACTAGACGGCACTGAAACTTTCCCTTCTAATCTCAGTGACAGGTCCCCTCCATAGTGTTGGTGGGAAACAGCCTCAGTGTCATGCATAGGTGTAATAGGTGGCAGGGAAGTCAGCCGCAGGAGAGTCAAATGGAGTGTAAAATGGAGTTTTTTAATAAAGTCCACTGAGTGTGCTCCATAACACTAAACGTACATAAACAAACATGGGTACGAGGACCCGACGCGCACCTATACAACAAATCACACTTCACTGACAATAAAACGATCTCTGACAAAGACATGAGGGGAAACAGAGGGTTAAATACACAACAGGTAATGAATGGGATAGAAAACAGGTGTGTGGGAAGACAAGACAAAACCAATGGAAAATGAAAAAAGGATCAATGATGGCTAGAAGACCGGTGACGTCGAACGCCGAGCACCGCCCGAACAAGGAGAGGCAACGACTTCGGCAGAAGTCGTGACACTCAGCTTGGGGGCTGTTACTGTAGCTCTTATTTGTACAGAGGGAACCAGTGTTTGCATTGAGTATATATCAGACTATATACATTACAGTAGTTGTTCGTCTTACCACCATGATCCTTCAGCTAGCTGTGTGGCACCATTCTAGGCTGCTGCCGCAGCATCATTAACATGTATCGACACACACACACACACACACACACACACACACACACACACACACACACACACACACACACACACACACACACACACACACACACACACACACACACACACACACACACACACACACACACACACACACACACACACACACACACACACAAACAGTTTTGCACAGCTAACCCCACACACACAAACAGTTTTGCACAGCTAACCTTGTGGTAGACATACAATTCAGTCCCATTCAAAATGATATTTTCCTTAACCCCTAACCCTTACCTTAACCCTAACCATAACCATAGCACTTACGCTAACGCTAACCTTAACCCAAAAACCTAACCTTAACCATAACCCTAGCTCCTAACCCTAACTCTAAAACTAACCCTAGCTCCTTGCTCCCAACCCTAAACCTAACTCTAATCCTAACACATATTCTAACCTTAACTCTAAATCCCCTAGTAATAGCATTTAACCTTGTTGGGACCAACAAAATGTTCCCAGTTGGTCAAATTTTAGTTTGTTTAACATGTCCACACACAAGTATACACACAAAACCCCCCCCACACACACACACACACACACACACACACACACACACACACACACACACACACACACACACACACACACACACACACACACACACACACACACACACACACACACACACACACACACACACACACACACACACATACATAAACACACAGACACACACTAGCATGTATCGACACAAGGCTTAAGGCATGATATTAAATAACTGAGAGTGCAGTAAGGCAGAACCTGACTGCTGCAATGCTCAGGTCATTCTTGAACTGGGACTGGCTAGCAGAGCAGGTAGATGTTACTGCATAGTGTGACACACCCACACACACGCACACACACACACGCACACACACACACACACGCATGCATGCACGCACGCACGCACACACGCACGCACGCACGCACGCACGCACGCACGCACGCACACACACACACACACACACACACACACACACACACACACACACACTCTGCAACGGCTCAATCTGATCTACTGTTCTAGTTTCCAGTGCTGCAGTGTTCCCACAGGAGACTCTCTCTTTCCAACACAGAAAAACAAAAACTACTGGACACTACCCAGTATGTTCTCAAAAACAACATTAGTCAGCCCTCCCATGTCCCAGTGTGTATTAACTTCACACTAATAGTTATATCAAAACAAACAATGCTTCACAGGGCTAATTCTATGAAGCGATCAGAGAGATAAAGTACTCTGTTTTTTGAGTTTTGAAAGGGAGAAAAACAAATCCACGCACTTCGTCTGACCCCGTCTTCACACAATGCCCTCATAGTTGGTGACCAGAGCATCTTGATTGGTTTAGACTCCACTGGGCCGGAAATGTCAATGCATTGATT
The DNA here is from genome assembly GCF_021184085.1 of Oncorhynchus gorbuscha. Taxonomy (NCBI): domain Eukaryota; kingdom Metazoa; phylum Chordata; class Actinopteri; order Salmoniformes; family Salmonidae; genus Oncorhynchus; species Oncorhynchus gorbuscha. The sequence continues at coordinate 20,122,693 of NC_060186.1, read as the reverse complement.
GGAGCAGAATACCAGAATATCAGCGGAATACCAGCACCAGTTCCTGCCATGGAGCAACAACCCTGCTCTCACCCTGACCATCTACTGTATGAGTAAGGTTAGAGACAATACGCACAGCAGGGAGGACATATGTTACACGTCAAATTAGGAGCGTTATCAGTCACATTCCTAAAGCACAAAGGTCGAGATCAGGTCAGGAGCAGAGCAGTAAAGATGCTTTGTTCAGATACACAGCACAGTGAAAGATGTCAGTGGTTTATATATTTATTTGCGCCAAGGGACAGTACATTGTTTCTCCTGGCGGAGAACAGAGGGCCTCGGAGAGATCCTTATCATGTCTGGCTGTCCGTTATTTCTCTTTCTTTTTCTCCCTTTATTTCTGTCTCGCTCTCTCTTTCTCTGTGTCTCTCTCTACAAACTGTCCCCTGGGGTCATGTCTCACTCCCGCGCCCGGCCCCTTGCCCCCTGCCCGCACACACACACACGCTCTCTTTGCTGGCACCCAAACACCTGTGGCGGCTCTCCTGGAGCAGCAGCAGAGCAGTGGGAGAGCTTTGAAGATGGTTCAGAAATGCTAATATCACCTCTGCTGCTAGAGACAGATAAACATCCTCGGTCTGAGGTGAAGAGTTCAAAAGGCTCTGCCTCTCTCTGTTCCTCTGTTCTTCACTCCTCAACCTGTCCCTCTCCCTCTCTCGCTCCTTCTCTCTCTCTCGATCCTTCTCTCAATTCAATTCAAGGGGCTTTATTGGCATGGGAAAGATATGTTAACATTGCCAAAGCAAGTGAGGTAGATAATATACAAAAGTGAAGTAAAAAATAAAATGAACAGTAAACATTACACTCACAGAAGTTCCAAAGGAATAAAGGCATTACAAATGTCATATTATGAATATATACAGTGTTGTAACGATGTACAAATGGTTAAAGTACAAAATGGAAAATAAATAAGCATAAGTAAGGTTGTATTTACAATGGTGTTTGTTCTTCACTAGTTGACCTTTTCTTGCGGCAACAGGTCACAAGTCTTGCTGCTGTGATGGCACACTGTGATATTTTACCCAGTAGATATGGGAGTTTATCAAAATCGGGTTTGTTTTTAAATTCTTTGTGGATCTGTGTAATCTGAGGGAAATATGTGTCTCTAATATGGTCATACATTGGGCAGGAGGTTAGGAAGTGCAGCACAGTTTCCACCTCATTTTGTGGGCAGTGTGCACATAGCCTGTCTTCTCTTGAGAGCCAGGTCTGCCTACGGCGGCCTTTCTCAATAGCAAGGCTATGCTCACTGAGTTTGTATATAGTCAAAGCTTTCATTAAGTTTGGGTCAGTCACTGTGGTCAGGTATTCTGCCACTGTGTACTCTCTGTTTAGGGCCAAATAGCATTCTAGTTTGCTCAGTTTTTTTGATAATTCTTTCCAATGTGTCAAGTAATTATATTTTTGTTTTGTCATGATTTGGTTGGGTCTAATTGTATTGCTGTCCTGGGGCTCTGTGCGGTGTGTTTGTGTTTGTGAACAGAGCCCCAGGACCAGCTTGCTTTAGGGGACTCTTCTCCAGGTTCATCTCTCTGTAGGTGATGGCTTTGTTATGGAAGTTTTGGGAAAAGCTTCCTTTTAGGTGGTTGTAGAATTTAACGTCTCTTTTCTGGATTTTGATCATTCGGTATCGCTCGGTATCGCTCTGCATGCATTATTTGGTGTTCTACGTTGTATACGAGGATATTTTTGCAGAATTCTTCATGCAGTCTCAATTTGGTATTTGTCCCATGTTGTGAATTCTTGGTTGATGAGCGTACCCCAGACCTCACAACCATAAAGGGCAATGGGTTCTCTAACTGATTCAACTATTTCTAGCCAGATTATAATTGGTATGTTGAAATTGATGTTCCTTTTGATGGCATAGAATGCCCTTGTTGCCTTGTCTCTCAGATCGTTCACAGATTTGTGGAAGTTACATGTGGCGCTGATATTTAGGCCAAGGTATGTATAGTTTTTTGTGTGCTCTAGGACAACAGTGTTTAGATGGAATTTGTACTTGTGGTCCTGGCGACTGGACTTTTTTTGGTACACCATTATTTTGGTCTTACTGAGATTTACATGTGGCGCTGATATTTAGGCCAAGGTATGTATAGTTTTTTGTGTGCTCTAGGGCAACGGTGTCTAGATGGAATTTGTACTTGTGGTCCTGGCGACTGGACCTTTTTTGGTACACCATTATTTTGGTCTTACTGAGATTTACTGTCAGGGCCCAGGTCTGGCAGAATCTGTGCAGAATATACAGGTGCTGCTGTAGGCCCTCCTTGGTTGGTGACAGAAGCAACAGATCATCAGCAAGTAGTAGACATTTGACTTCAGATTCTAGTAGGGTGAGGACGGGTGCTGCAGACTTTTCTAGTGCCCGCGCCAATTCGTTGATATATATGTTGAAGAGGCTGGGGCTTAAGCTGCATCCCTGTCTCACTCCACAGCCCTGCGGGAAGAAAAGTGTGGTTTTTTTGCATATTTTAACCACACACGTGTTGTTTGTGTACATGGATTTTATAATGTTTTTTTTCCCCCAACTTGAAAAACAACTGGAAACTCGGAACTGGGAAATCACAGAAATCCCTAAAAAACTCTGACGGGGAAAAGACGTTTGAACCATCATCCAACTCGGAATTCCAAGTCGGGAACTCAGGCCTCTTTCTAGAGCTCCGACCTGAATATCACTGACGTCACAATTCAACCTTGTTTTTTTCTGAGTTCCCAGTTGTCTTGAAAGCACCAAAACCCAGAGAATGCCAGATGTTGATGATAAAGTTTGATGACAAAATTTTCCCATAAGAAGGACCGCTGTGCCTCCTTTCTGTTCATGTGAACACGACAAGGTGAGTCCAAAAATGTGTTGTATGCTGTTGCATAAATGATGTAATATGCCAGCGCGATATGTACAGTTGAAGTCGGAAGTTTACATACACCTTAGCCAAATACAATTAAACTAAGTTTTCACAATTCTTGACATTTGATCCTAGTAAAAATTCCCTATCTTAGGTCAGTTAGGATCACCACTTTATTTTAATAATGTGAATGTGAAATGTCAGAATAATAGTAGAGAGAATTATTTATTTCAGCTTTATGTCTTTCATCACATTCCCAGTGGGTCAGAAGTTTACATACACTCAATTAGTATTTGACAGCATTTAAATTGCTTAACTTGGGTCAAATGTTTCAGGTAGCCTTCCACAAATCTTCCCATAATAAGTTGGGTGAATTATGGCCCATTCTTCCTGACAGAGCTGGTGTAACTGAGACAGGTTTGTAAGGCCTCTTTGCTCGCACACAATTTTTCAGTTCTGCCCACAAATGTTCTATAGGATTGAGGTCAGGGCTTTGTGATGGCCACTCCAATAACATGATTTTGTTTTCCTTAAGCCATTTGCCACAACTTTGGAAGTATGCTTGGGGTCATTGTCCATTTGGAAGACCCATTTGTGACAAAGCTTTAACTTCCTGCCTGATGTCTTGAGATGTTGCTTCAATATATCCACATAATTTTCCTCCCTCATAATGCCATCTTTTTTGTGAAGTGCACCAGGCCCTCCTGCAGCAAAGCACCCCCAAAACATGATGCTGCCACCCCCACAACATGATGCTGCCACCCTCGTGCTTCACTTTTGGGATGGTGTTCTTCGGCTTGCAAGCCTCCCCCTTCTTCCTCTAAACATAAAGATGGTCATTATGACCAAACAGTTCTATTTTTGTTTCATCAGACCAGAGGACATTTTCCAAAAAGTACAAACTTTGTCCCCATGTGCAGTTGCAATCCATAGTCTGGGTTTTTATGGTGCTTTTGGAGAAGTGGCTTCTTCCTTGCTGAATGGCCTTTCATGTTATGTCGATAAAGGAATCGTTTTACTGTGGATATAGATACTTTTATACCTGTTTCCTCTAGCAACTTCACAAGGTCGTTTGCTGTGGTTCTGGGATTGATTTGCACTTTTCACACCAAAGTACGTTCATCTCTAGGAGACAGAACGCGTCTCCTTCCTGAGCGGTATGACGGCTGCGTAGTCCCATGGTGTTTATACTTGCGTACTATTGTTTGTACAGATGAACGTTGTACCTTGAGGCATTTGGAAATTGCTCCAAAGGATGAGCCAGTCTTGTGGAGGTCTACAATTTGTTTTCTAAGATCATGGCTGATTTCTTCTGATTTTCCCATGATGTCAAGCAAAGAGGCAGTGAGTGTGAAGCTAGGCCTTGAAATACATCCACAGGTACACTTCAAATGACAATCTGGACCCTCTATTTCTGAAACTATCCGCCGCCATTGTCACAACCCCTATTACCAGCCTGTTCAGCCTCTCTTTCATATCGTCTGAGATCCCCGAGGATTGGAAAGCTGACGCAGTCATCCCCCTCTTCAAAGGGGGAGACACCCTGGACCCAAACTGTTACAGACCTATATCCATCCTGCCCTGCCTATCTAAGGTCTTCGAAAGCCAAGTCAACAAACAGGTCACTGACTATCTCGAATCCCACCGTACCTTCTCCGCTGTGCAATCTGGTTTCCGAGCTGGTCACGGGTGCACCTCAGCCACACTCAAGGTACTAAACTATATCATAACCGCCATCAATAAAAGATAGTACTGTGCAGCCGTCTTCATCGACCTTGCCAAGGCTTTCGACTCTGTCAATCACCATATTCTTATCGGCAGACTCAGTAGCCTCGCTTTTTCGGATGACTGCCTTGCCTGGTTCACCAATTACTTTGCAGACAGAGTTCAGTGTGTCAAATCGGAGGGCATGCTGTCTGGTCCTCTGGCAGTCTCTATGGGGGTGCCACAGGGTTCAATTCTCTGGCCGACTCTTTTCTCTGTATATATCAATGATGTTGCTCTTGCTGCGGGCGATTCCCTGATCCACCTCTACGCAGACGACACCATTCTATATAGTTCCGGCCCCTCCTTGGACACTGTGCTATCTAACCTCCAAACGAGCTTCAATGCCATACAACACTCCTTCCGTGGCCTCCAACTGCTCTTAAACGCTAGTAAAACCAAATGCATGCTTTTCAACCGATCGCTGCCTGCACCCGCATGCCCGACTAGCATCACCACCCTGGATGGTTCCGACCATGAATATGTGGACATCTATAAGTACCTAGGTGTCTGGTTAGACTGTAAACTCTCCTTCCAGACTCATATCAAACATCTCCAATCGAAAATCAAATCAAGAGTCGGCTTTCTATTCCGCAACAAAGCCTCCTTCACTCACGCCGCCAAACTTACCCTAGTAAAACTGACTATCCTACCGATCCTCGACTTTGGCGATGTCATCTACAAAATTGCTTCCAACACTCTACTCAGCAAACTGGATGCAGTTTATCACAGTGCCATCCGTTTTGTCACTAAAACACCTTATACCACCCACCACTGCGACTTGTATGCTCTAGTCAGCTGGCCCTCGCTACATATTCGTCGCCAGACCCACTGGCTCCAGGTCATCTACAAGTCCATGCTAGGTAAAGCTCCGCCTTATCTCAGTTCACTGGTCACGATGGCAACACCCATCCGTAGCACACGCTCCAGCAGGTCTATCTCACTGATCATCTCTAAAGCCAACACCTCATTTGGCCGCCTTTCATTCCAGTACTCTGCTGCCTGTGACTGGAACGAATTGCAAAAATCGCTGAAGTTGGAGACTTTTATCTCCCTCAACAACTTCAAACATCTGCTATCTGAGCAGCTAACCGATCGCTGCAGCTGTACATAGTCTATCGGTAAATAGCCACCCATTTTCACCTACCTCATCCCCATACTGTTTTTATTTATTTACTTTTCTGCTCTTTTGCACACCAATTTCTCTACCTGTACATGACCATCTGATCATTTATCACTCCAGTGTTAATCTGCAAAATTTTAATTATTCGCCTACCTCCTCATGCCTTTTGCACACAATGTATATAGACTCCCCTTTTTTTCTACTGTGTTATTGACTTGTTAATTGTTTACTCCATGTGTAACTCTGTGTTGTCTGTTCACACTGCTTTGCTTTATCTTGGCCAGGTCGCATTTGCAAATGAGAAATTGTTCTCAACTGGCCTACCTGGTGAAAAAAGGGTGAAAGGTGAAAAAATAAATAATAATAATAATAATAAAAAATTAAAATATTGACTCAAATTATGTCAATTAGCCTATCAGAAGCTTCTAAAGCCATGACATCATTTTCTGAAATTTTCCAAGTTGTTTAAAGGCACAGTCAACTAGTGTATGTAAACTTCTGACCCACTGGAATTGTGATACAGTGAGTTATAAGTGAAATAATCTGTCTGTCAACTGTTGTTGGAAGTAGTATGTCCTAACTGACTAGCCAAAACTATAGTTTGTTAACAAGACATTTGTGGAGTGGTTGAAAAACGAGTTTTAATGACTCCAACCTAAGTGTATGTAAACTTCTGACTTCAATTATGTACGGTATCTAAGAAAGCAATACCAAATATACTTTGAACTAAACCAAGATAGACCACAGCCTGTCATTTCAAATGGGAACAAATGAGCCATAGTGGGCAGAACAAGCAAGGAGGTGGGCAGAGCCAAGCACGAGCTAGCAAGATCCTATTGGGGAGTTCTAGCTTCGTTTGCATATTTCCGTTGTCTCTCTCGCTCGCTTTCTCCCACTCTTGCTATCTCTTGCTGTCTCTCTCTTTGTACCATCATTATCCTTTTCAATGCAATGGATGGGGAACACTCTTGCTCTGTACAGTCGTGGCCCAACATTTTTAGAGTGACACAAATATGAATTTTCATAAAGTCTGCTGCCTCAGTTTATATGATGGCAATTTGCATATACTCCAGAATGTTATGAAGAGTTATCAGATAAATTGCAATTAATTGCGAAGTTCCTATTTGCCATGCCAATGAACTGAATCCCCAAAAACATTTCTATTGCATTTCAGCCCTGCCACAAAAGGACCAGCTGACATCATGTCAGTGATTCTCTCATTAACATAAGTGTGAGTGTTGATGAGGATAAGGCTGGAGATCACTCTGTCCTGCTGATTGAGTTTGAATAACAGACTGGAAGCATCAAAAGGAGGGTGGTGCTTGGAATCATTGTTCTTCCTCTGTCAACCATGGTTATCTGCAAGGAAACACGTGCCGTCATCATTGCTTTGCAAAAAACGGGCTTCACAGGCAAGGATATTGCTGCCAGTAAGATTGCACATAAATCAACCATTCATCGGATCATCAAGAACTTCAAGGAGAGCGGTTCAATTGTTGTGAAGAAGGCTTCAGGGCGCCCAAGAAAGTCCAGCCAGGACCGTCTCCTAAAGTTGAATCAACTGCGGGATCGGGGCACCACCAGTACAGAGCTTGCTCAGGAATGGCAGCAGGCAGGTGTGAGTGCATCTGCACTCACAGTGAGGCAAAGACATTTGGAGGATGACCTGGTGTCACGAAGGGCAGCAAAGAAGCCACTGATGAAAACATCAGGGACAGACTGATATTCTGCAGAAGGTACAGGGATTGGACTGCTGAGGACTGGACTGCTGAGGACTGGACTGCTGAGGACTGGACTGCTGAGGACTGGGATAAAGTCATTTTCTCTGATGGATCCCCTTTCCGATTGTTTGGGGCATCTGGAATAAAGCTTGTCCGGAGAAGACAAGGTTAGCGCTACCATCAGTCCTGTGTCATTCCAACAGTAAAGCATCCTGAGACCATTCATGCGTGGGGTTGCTTCTCAGCCAACGGAGTGGGCTCACTCACAATTTTGCCTAAGAACACAGCCATGAATAAAGAATGGTACCAACACATCCTCCGAGAGCAACTTCTCCCAACCATCCATGAACAGTTTGGTGATGAACAATGCCTTTTCCAGCATGATGGAGCACCTTGCCATAAGGCAAAAGTAATAACTAAATGGCTCGGGGAACAAAACATCAATATTTTGGGTCCATGGCCAGAAAACTCCCCAGACCTTAATCCCATTGGGAATTTGTGGTCAATCTTCAAGAGGCGTGTGGACAAACAAAAACCCAAAGATTCAGACAAACTCCAAGCATTGATAATACAAGAATGGGCTGCCATCAGTCAGGATGTTGCCCAGAAGTTCATTGACAGCATGCCAGGGTGGATTGCAGAGGTCTTGAAAAAGAAGGGTCAACACTGCAAATATTGACTTTGCATCAAATTCATGTAGTTTGTCAATAAAAGCCTTTGACACTTATGAAATGCTTGTAATTATTCTTCAGTATTCCATAGTAACATCTGACAAAAAATATCTAAAGACACTGAAGCAGCAAACTGTGGAAATTAATGTTTGTGTCATTCTCAAAACTTTTGGCCACAACTAGATTTCACCACGAGACATCAATAACTGGCGAGGAAAGATACACTTCACATAAAAGTAATTGAATTTGTGTCCTACATGGAAAATGTTGACATCAAACACAGATTAAAGGGAACATTTTTATTAAACTAATAAAAGCATTAGCTGATGTGTTGTTCCTGTAGTATTTGGTGATATTCAGTGGAACGCTATCTATCGCCCCCTCTTTTTAATTGCTAGGCTCCATCCCAAATGGCACCCTATTCCCTATATGGTGCATTACTTTTGACCAGAACCCTACGGACGCAGCGCCAGTCTGTCCTCCAATGACAGGCATCCTGCAGAAACATCCATTTACCCCCGGACCCTCACGGGCTAATTGTGTTTTCTAATCACTGCGCGTTCTCATATTCTCGTTATTGCCTGGTTCAATACGGTCCGCAGAGCTTCCTAAGTGGATAGGAATATTGAACTGAAAATACCTCTGACGTGCTCTAGAAGATAAAACAAATGAAAAGTGTGTGATCATAGAGGGGACATGTGACCTTTGTAAGAGCTAGCAGGTCCTGTTGCTGACAGGTGTAATTAAAAGGAAACTACCTGCGGTGACAGTCAGGTAGAGCTGTATTGCCCCCTCAGTACTTGGCCAGAACTACAGGTTGACAGGAAACTGTACACCTTCTGTAGTCCTAATAGAGTGTTGACGACAGAGGACACACAGGGACAGACAACTCCACTTAAAATGCATGGGGAGGGATAGAAACTATGAGTAGACACAACGTTTTGTTTGCAATATGTGTGGTGCAGTGCTTCGGAGTAGGCCAAGCGTCCCTGACTGTGTGTGTACAGAGGGTTTGGGCTGGGAACAGGGGATATGGACGTTGCATATTTAACTTATGTGAACAGACAATTAGGCAGCCTCCTCCAGACGGATATTTATATATGGAGGGCAAGGGCATTTCTCTCTCTCTCTCTCTCTCTCTCTCTCTCTCTCTCTCTCTCTCTCTCTCTCTCTCTCTCTCTCTCTTTGTCTTTCATAGACACAGTCATTTTTCCTGTCACCCTGGCAGTCCTATTTTGGGCCTGGATCTAATTTTCATTCAACAGAAACACAAAACAAAACAACAAGGGAATGCAGTGACCTTGTGTCTAAGGAGAGAATACACCGGCTTGTCTTCTTCTGCGGTGTGTGTGTGTTTGTGTGTAAGTCACTTCAGCGATCCAGCTCTGTTGTGGCGTGGAAAGTGTGTGTGTGTACATGTGTGTGTGTGTGTGTGTGTGTGTGTGTGTGTACATGTGTGTGTTTGTCTTCACTGACTTTTCTGTCCAGTCAGGGACCTGAGAAAGCGATGCAGCTTGCATCAAACCGTCAACTGGACCTCTCTCTCTCTCCCGCTCTCCATTTACTATCGTTCAATTCCTAGCACTATGTGTCTCACTGCAGAGGCCTTTTGAAACACCATGTCAGGGATTCAAGTTCTTCTAGAATGCCTGAGTTTCTCTACAAGGCTAAGGAGGCTTCATTTCCCTGACTACTGTCTTTAACAATGCTGCTGGCACTCTGCTGTTTAGTATTCCACTGTCCATTATATACAAATATGACTGCAAGGAGCCTCTCCGCATAAAGGAAATATCTTTTAATCTGAAATGCCCTTGCAACAGAAAAATCCTCCTTGATTGAATAATTTGAGCTTTTCCTTTTTCACTTGAGGAGTCTTTCCTGTTGTGTAGTAATTTTTCCCGGAGGAAATTGATAATGCTGAAGCATTAGGATCCTGCCATTTCTATAGTTGCTATGACGCCCTAGTAGCAACCTAAGCATGGAGCTGCTGTAAATTTGACCATATAGTTTTGGTTATTTTTAGGTGGTTTTAATTGTTGCTTTTTAATCAGTTTAATCCGAGTTTTTCTTGCATATACAGTTGATGTCTGAAGTTTACATACACCTTAGCCAAATACATTTAAACTCAGTTTTTCACAATTCCTGACATTTAATCCAAGTAAAAAATTATTTTCTTTATTTTCAGAATGTGAAATGACAAAATAATAGTAGAGAGAATGATTTATTACAGCTTTTATTTCTTTCATCACATTCCCAGTGGGTCTGAAGTTTACATACACTCAAATTAGTATTTGATAGCATTGTTTAACTTGGGTCAAACGTTTCGGGTAGCCTTCCACAAGCTTCCCACAATAAGTTGGGTGAATTTTGGCCCATTCCTCTTGACAGAGCTGTGGAAGCCATAGGAACTGCAACTAGGTTCTTCCTAAATATAGTTTCCCATAGAAATCCAATTGAAAACACAGTGACCTCAATTTTTTTTTTCCTTGATGGTTTGTCCTCGGGGTTTCGCCTGCCAAATAAGTTATGTTATACTCACAGACATAAATTGAACAATTTTAGAAACGTTAGAGTGCTTTCTATCTAAATCTACCAATTATATGCATATCCTAGCTTCTGGGCCTGAGAAACAGGCCATTTACTTTGGGCACGCTTTTCATCTGGAAGTGACCCCTATCCTGAGTTTTAATGACTCCGTCCTAAGTTTATGTAAACTTCCGACTTCAACTGTAGGTGCCGTTTTTAACCACAGATTTTCAGATTGACTGACAAGTTTACAACTTTTGTCTTGGCTAACTAGCTTTTGTTTGAAAAATGCATCTGGATTCAGTGCCATCCTTTTTGTTTCAACTGGATGCAGTGCCAACCTTTTTGTTTCAACTGGATGCAGTGCCATATTTTTTGTTTCATCTGGATACAGTGCCATCTTTTTTGTTTCATTACAGTGCCATCTTTTTTGTTTCATCTGGATACAGTGCCATCTTTTTTGTTTCATCTGGATACAGTGCCATCTTTTTTGTTGCATCTGGATACAGTGCCATCTTTTTTGTTGCATCTGGATACAGTGCCATCTTTTTTGTTGCATCTGGATACAGTGCCATCTTTTTTGTTGCATCTGGATACAGTGCCATCTTTTTTGTTGCATCTGGATACAGTGCCATCAGTGCCATCTTTTTGTTTGCATCTGGAGTACAGTCATCTGGATACAGTGGCATCTGGATTTTTTTTGCATCTGGATACACAGTTGCATCCAGTGCCATCTTTTTTGTTTCATCTGGATACAGTGCCATCTTTTTTGTTTCATCTGGATACAGTGCCATCTTTTTTGTTTCATCTGGATACAGTGCCATCTTTTTTGTTGCATCTGGATACAGTGACATCTTTTTTGTTGCATCTGGATACAGTTGCATCTGATACCATCTTTTTGTTTTTTTGTTTCATCTGGATACAGTGACATCTTTTTTGTTGCATCAGGATACCGTGCCATCATCTTTTTGTTTTTTTGTTGCATCTGGATACAGTGCCATCTTTTTTGTTTCATCTGGATACAGTGCCATCTTTTTTGTTTCATCTGGATACAGTGCCATCTTTTTTGTTTCATCTGGATACAGTGCCATCTTTTTTGTTTCATCTGGATACAGTGCCATCTTTTTTGTTTCATCTGGCTGCCAATTCCAGATCTTTTGAGAACATACTTTCAGGAGTCACCTGAAGTGTGAGAGGAATAGGAGGCAGAGGAATCCAGCAGAGCTGAGACAGAGGGCTCGTAGTGAGGATATCTGTCTAATATTCTGAACTTTGTGTGTGGTGATCTTTCTGGCCTCCAGAGCTGCTGAGGAATCAGTCAAGTGGGTGTTACACAGAGAGGAAGATAAGTCCTGTAGCTATAATACTCAGGCTGGTTCCCTGACTTGCCCTGTACAAGATCACCAGCAGACTCCAGCACCATCATCTATCATCCTTTGTCCAGCTCCCTCCCTCAAGCCATAAACTGACCCCATCTTCAGAGGATGCAGCTTTTAAATACATGGCCTCTATTGGTTGACGTGTCATGACATATTGCTTCTTTTTGTGTGTGTGTGTGTGTGTAATTGCTAAGTCTGCTTAATCAATTGATTGAGTTGTTTTGCTAGTCTAAAGCACCCTAATTAGGTGTCTAAACTGGTAGAATGAATATTTTTAATATCAAGTCTAATTTGGCAGTGTGTGTCCTCGCGACTCAGAGCATTTGAATGCGGGTGTGTGCATCATCATCTCCATTCTCATGCTAACAAATGATTTGCCATCTGTGTGCGTGAGCAGGCCAGAATATCAAACAGCGGGGGAGGGGGGGTTTGTTATTTTAGAGACTTATCATGAATGTGGATTGACTCACAGTGTTGTATTCAAGCCAATATTATTGACCTATCCTGTTCTGTAAATTATTTGCACAGTGGATATGTATGTTTGTGAGCAAACATCTGGTATTTTTTGACTCCCAGAGCCCAGAGGGTGCTATCAATTCAGAATAGACCCTTAGCCCCTACTCCCTAGGCAGCTGTGGAGATCTTATGTACAGTTGAAGTCGGAAGTTTACATACATCTTAGCCAACTACATTTAAACTCAGTTTTTCACATTTCCTGACGTTAAATCCTAGTAAAAATTAGGATCAACACTTTATTTTAAGAATGTAAAATGTCAGATTAATAGTATAGTGAATGTTTTATATCAGCTTTTTTTCCTTTCATCACATTCTCAGTGGGTCAGAAGTTTACATACACTCAAGTAGTATTTGGTAGCATTGCCTTTAAATTGTTTAACTTGTGTCAAACGTTTCAGGTAGCCTTCCACAAGCTTCCCACAATGAATTTTAGCCCATTCCTCCTGACAGAGCTGGTGTACCTGAATCAGGTTTGTAGGCCTCCTTGCTCGCTTACGCTTTTTCAGTTCTGCCCACAAATGTTCTATAGGATTGAGGTAAGGGCATTGTTGATTTTGTTGTCCTTGAGCCATTTTGCCACAACTTTGGAAGTATGCTTGGGGTTATTGTCCATTTGGAAGACCCATTTGCGACCAAGCTTTAACTTCCTGACTGATGTCTTGAGATGTTGCTTCAATATATCCACATAATTTTCCTACCTCATGATGCCATCTATTTTGTGAAGTGCACCAGTCCCTCCTGCAGCAAAGCACCCCCACAACATGATGCTGCCACCAACGTGTTTCACGGTTGGGATGGTGTTCTTCGGCTTGCAAGCCTCCCCCTTTTTCCGTCAATCATAAAGATGATCATTATGACGAAACAGTTCTATTTTTGTTTCATCAGAACAGAGGACATTTCTCCAAAAAGTATGATCTTTGTCCCCATGTGCAGTGGCAAACCGTAGTCTGGCATTTTTATGGCGGTTTTGGAGAAGTGGTTTCTTCCTTGCTGAATGGCCTTTCAGGTTATGTCGATATAGGACTCATATACTGTGGATAAGATACTTTTGTACCTGTTTCCTCCAGTATCTTCACAAGGTCCGTTGCTGTTGTTCTGGGATTGATTTGCACTTTTCACACCAAAGTACGTTCATCTCTAGGAGACAGAACGCATCTCCTTCCTGAGCGGTATGATGGCTGCATGGTCCCATGGTGTTTATACTTGCATACTATTGTTTGTACAGATGTGGTACCTTCAGGCATTTGGAAATTGTTTCCAAGGATGAGCTAGACTTGTGGAGGTCTACAATTGTTTTTCTGAGGTCTTGACTTATTTATTTTGATTTTCCCATGATGTCAAGCAAAGAGGCACTGAGTTTGAAGGTAGGCCTTGAAATACATCCACAGGTACACCTCCAACTTACTCATATTATGTCAATTAGCCTATCAGAAGCTTCTAAAGCCATGACATAATTTTCTGGAATTTTCCAAGCTGTTTAAAGGCACAGTTAACTTAGTGTATGTAAACTTCTGATACACTGGAATTGTGATACAGTGAATTATGAGTGAAATAATCTGTCTGTAAATAATTGTTGGAAAAATCACTTATGTCATGCACAAGGTAGATGTCCTAACCAACTTGCCAAAACTATAGTTTGTTAACAATAAATTTGTGGAGTCGTTGAAAAACTTCAACTGTAGATCTGAAGAACTTGAATATACCTAAATACCAGGGTAAATATAATTAGTATAGCTGTTTTACATACAGGTATCTGACTCTTGCAAATCTACAAGACTTGCCCAGGGGTAGGAGCTTGGGGATCGATTGGGAACTGTCACGGCTTTCACCGAAGTCGGCCCATTTCCTTGTTTGGGAGGTGTTCGGCGGTCGACCTTTTAGCCATCACTGATCCATATTTCATTTTCCATTGGTTTTGTCTGGTTCAAATCCCATCAATTACATGTTGTGTCTTTTTTAAATACATTTTTTGCCACCTTTTTTCATGGTATCCAATTGTTAGTAGCTACTAACTTGTCTCATCGCTACAACTCCCGTACGGGCTCGGGAGAGACGAAGGTCGAGAGTCATGTGTCCTCCGAAACACAACCCAACCAAGCCGCACAACCCAAGGTGTCGGGGGAAACCCCATGCACCTAGCGACCTGGTCAGCGTGCACTGCACCCGGCCCGCCACAGGAGTCACTAGTGCACGATGAGACAAGGATATCCCTACAGGCCAAACCCTCCCTAACCCGGACGACACTATGCCAATTCTGCTTCGCCCCATTGACCTCCCGGTCACGGCCAGCTGCAACAGAGCCTGGGCTCGAATCCAGAGTCTCTGGTGGCGATGCAGTGCCTCAGACCACTGCACCACCCGGGAGGCCACATGTTGTGTATTTAACCCTCTGTTTCCCCTCATGTACTTGTCGGAGTTCCAAATGCCTGTATCACAAGAATGCAATTATTTGTTGTTTTGATGAGCGTTCTGATTGTTTTGTTTGTATGTGATGTGCTATTCAGTGTTGGTGCGCGACGGGTTTTATACACACTTTGTTATTTTGTACATTTTGTACATTTTGGAGTTTTGTCAGCATTTATTAAAAAACTCTGTTTATACCAAGTTCATTCTCTTGCGCCTGATTTCTCTGCCACCAACACACACCCCTTACAGGAATTTAGACTCCTTTATACGCAGACACCCATTGCTGTTTATATCCTCCTCTAGCTGAATATATTCCAGGTACACCGGTAAGTCAAATCAAGGTATACTTGCATATCAAAGTCAAACCATGCAATGTGTCATGCAAGCTTTGGATTTGACTCGGATTCAGTAAATGGAATTGAATACATTTCAGATCAGTTGTTGTCCTAGTTTTGTGCATATTTCTCTGTTTTTTGGAACTCAGTCCAAAAACAAGTTCCTGGGCCAAAAGCTCAGTCAGACTCGCCAAAATACAACCATCCGTCCATTCAGCTTATATTGTCTTGATCCAATAGTTTCAACACAGATAGGCATCCCGGAGCCAGCCTGCTTAATGAGTGTCTTATTGCTCTACTGTAGCATCCCAATTTCCTGTAGATATCGTTCGAACTACACAAGCTGATAATCAACCCGTATCGGCCATGACATTTAAACAGGTGTGAACGGCTATCTCCCAGACCCAGCTTAGGCATCAGGACTTAATCTCTACAGCGATAACACTGACTGTAGATTTGCCTTCAAGCTTCAGCCCTTTAGAAGGTCCCAGTCATTCAGCCAGAAGGCAGTCTTTAAAGGTGCAATCTCAGATCGGGGAATGTGTTCAATCCCAGATTGTAGCTTTAATTTTTAAAAAAACTCAATCTAGCCTATGTACTCAGAAACTGTCTGCAGGTCTTAATGATCCTAAATGATTTACTTTGAAACACCAGTCAGGGCTGGAGTTATAGATTGAAGGTGCCAAATTGTGTTGTGTGAAGTATGGATTTCTTCCCCATCCTAAGGCCCACCACACAAGGGATCTGTTATAAATTAGAGGCGATGGCTAATGGTTGTTGACGTACTGTTAATATTTCAGACCTGTTTTATTCCTGTCTAAAACTGTCTCCACAAAGCAGCCTCATACGGAGCTCTCCGCAATTGCTCAAGTGCGGTTGTTAAAAGATACAGGGGGTTGTTGTAACAATTGAAATAAACCTGTGATTATTGGTTTGCTACAACAGGTGCCAACGCTGTTCTCAGGTGGTCGGAACAACAAGTTGCTGGGTTAGATTCCTGCGTAGGCCACATCTGGATATTGAATGTACTATTTGTAAGACATAAGCTTAGATATGTGTCTCACCCATTACCATATTAGGACCATTGGGAGTAAAACACCAACCCCACCTTATAGCTGTGTCTAGGGACAATGGAGTTATGATCCATGATTTGATGATGTACACTGAGAATGACGGTGTTGGTTTAAGGTGAGTATGGGTGGTTGTAAACTAAAGGACGTGTCTGCGTGGTCTGTTTGCCGTCAGTCAGATCACCACTTTGACAGACATGACAGGAATCCAAAGCAGGGTGGAAACGAACAGAGTTTTGCCCTGAGGAGAAGGAAGAGTACCCAACACCACAAAATCAAATCAAACTTTATTTGTCACATGCACGGAATACACCAAGAGTAGACTTTACCGTGAAATGCTTACTTACAAGCCCTTAACCAACAGTGCAGTTCAAGGGGGCACCGGTACCGAGTCAATGTGTGGGGGTACAGGTTAGTTGAGGTAATTTGTACATGTAGGTGGGGGTGAAGTGACTATGCATAGATAATAAACAACGAGTAGCAGCAGTGTACAAAAAGGAGGGGGGGGGTCAATGTAAATTGTCCGGTGGCGATTTCATTAATTGTTCAGCAGTCTTATGGCTTGGGGGTAGAAGCTGTTGAGGAGCCTTTTGGTCCTAGACTTGGTGCTCCGGTACAGTTTGCCGTGCCGTATCAGAGAAAACAGTCTATGACTTGGGTCACTGGAGTCTCTGACAATTTTATGGACATTTCACACACCCCCCTCCCTGAGACTTACCACGGGTAGGAGGAGGTTATGACGAAGGTGGACCATCGTGATTACTGGTTACCCCATGGTCAAATTACTGGTTTCACTTATAAATGCTCCTTGTTGAACGTGCATTTAGGTAGTATGTAATGTACATTTGACTTGGTCTGTGTAAAATACACTGGTTGCAGGTTGCAGTCTACATCTACCCCTCTAACAGTTGCATGTAGCTCAGGTTTTGACCCCAGTACTGAAGCCTCTGGCAACAAGCTTGGGCTATTTGCAGTTTTGCCTTGGTGAGGCGGAGAGGGAGGAAAGAGAGAAAGAGAGGGATAGATACATATATTGGGGAGGAGATGTGATAACAAACAAGCTTTGTGTATGTAGGTACGTCACAGATCTCTGAAATGTCCTTCCATTGCGAAAAAGGCTTTCTGGGGCAGATATTCCATCTGTGTTATGTTGTAGGCAATTCAGTAGAGCATTTCATTGGTCTGTGAGTGAATTTGTGAGTTGGTGGTGACCTCCATTCAGTTGAGTGCTCAGCTCAAGCGTTCTCTTTAAGGGGAATGGAGAAGTGAGCAGGTCAACTCTGAATGATCTTGGTCATACAGGTTCTAAAATACACATGTTCTGTTCAGTAGCAGCTGCCTTTGTGAACCTGTTTATATCTCTCTTGCTCTTCACTTTCCTCTTATTCGCTCTGCACAGTCAAGTTTCACATTTTATTTTATGTTACATGCACAAGTACAGTGAAATGCCTTTCTTGCAAACTCAAAACTCAACAATGCAATAATCAATAACAATGTAATACTAGAAAAAACACACGAGAAATAAGAAGAAATATGAAGAACACAATAAGTAAGTAATTAAGCATACTATATACAGGGTCAGTTCCAATACCACATGTGCAATGTGCAGGGATACTGGAGAGATGGAAGCAGATATGCATAGAGGTAAGGTTACTAGGCAACAGGATATAAGATAAACAGAGTAGCAGCAGCTTGCATGTGTGTGTGTGTGTGTGTGTGTGTGTGTGTGTGTGTGTGTGTGTGTGTGTGTGTGTGTGTGTGTGTGTGTGTGTGTGTGTGTGTGTGTGTGTGTGTGTGTGTGTGTGTGTGTGTGTGTGTGTGTGTGTGTGTGTGTGTGTGTGTGTGTGTGTGTGTGTGTGTGTGTGTGTGTGTGTGTAGAGTCAGTATAAATGTATGTGTTTACTATATGGTTGGGGTTTTAACCAGTTTTAGGGCCTTCAGGGGTCCAGGATCCAGTTGCAGAGGGAGGTGTTCAGACCCAGAGTCCTTAACTTGGTGACAAGCTTGGAGGGGATAATGGTGTTGAAGGCTGAGCTGTAGTCAATAAACAGCATTCTCACATAGGTATTCCTATTCTAGGTTGGTGAGGGCAGTGTCGAGAGCAATTGAGATTGTGTCATCTATGGACCTGCTGGAGCGGTATGCAAATTGGAATGGGTCTAGGGTGTCTGGGATGGTGGAGTTAATGTGTGCCATAACCAGCCTATCAAAGCACTTCATGATTGCAGAAGTGAGTGCTAAAGGGTGGTAGTCATTGTGGCATGAAACCTTAGAGTTCTTGGGGACAGGAATGATGGTGGGGATTACAGACTGGGACAAGGAAAGGTTGAAAATTATCGTGAATATGCTTCTAGCTGTTCTACGCATACTCTGAGAACGCGCCCTGGAATAATGTCTGGCCCTGCGACCTTGCTGGTGTTGACCTGATTAATGACCTTTCTCACGGCCTCGGAGAGCGAGATCACTCAATCCTCTGGGTTGGTTGTGGCCCCCACACCTGGCACGATGTTGTTGTTGTCAAAGCGTCCATAAAATGCTAGACAAGTCAGTTAAGAACAAATTATTATTTTCAATGACAGCCTAGGAACAGTGGGTTAACTGCCTTGTTTAGGGGCAGAACAACAGATTTTTACCTCGTCAGCTCTGGGATTTGTTCTTGCAACCTTGCGGTTACTAGTCCAACAGTCTAACCACTAGGCTAGTGTCTGGTAGAGATGCATTGTTGGGTAGATCAAGGTTGGGTCTTCCTTTGTAATCCGTAATGGACTGGAGCCCCTGCCACATGCAGCGGGTGTCGGAGCCTGTGTAATATGACCTTGTTCCTATATTGTCTTCTTGCTCGTTTGATGACAAAGCGGGACTTCTTGTACTTATTCCTGTCCTTGGCCGTAGCCTCAGGGTTGTCTATGATAACTTCTGTGTGTGGTAGTCCTGTTCTTTAGTTTAACGCCAACTTCGGTGTTGATCCAGGGCTTTTGATTGGAGAAGCAGCGAACCCTCACCATGGGCACAATTTTCTAATGAAGCCCGTGACGGAGGTGGTTAGCTCGTCAATATTATCGGCGGAGTCTCAAAACATATTCCAATCAGCGCTCAGCGCTAGCAAAGCATGTCAATGTAGCATAATCAGGAGGCAGGAAGCAGGAGGAAGCAGGAACACAGACTTGTGATCTTATTTGCTGAATGGCAGATGAGGGAGTGCCTTGTATGCTTGCTTATGGGTAGAATAACAGTGGTCTGGGACTTTATCGCCCCTAGAGGCGTTTGGACACGTGTTGATGGACGTTGGGCATCATGTGTCTTAGTGACGTGGAATTAAAATCGCTGGCAACCAGAGAAGCAGCCTCTGGGTGTAGGTGTTCTGGCTTGTTTATAGTCTTGTACAGTTGGTTAAGTGGCAGCTTAATATTTGACTTGTCCTGAGGTGGAATGTTTACAACAGTCACCATAACAGCAGGAAACTCCCTCGGGAGGTAGAATGGTTGGCATTTGACCATCAGGCATCCCAAGACTGGTGAACAGTGGGTCAACACTTCCACCAAGCTGGAGTTAAAACACCAGTTGGTGTTGACGTAGAGGCAAACCCCTCCCCCCTCGATCTCCTTGACTCCACTGTCGTGTCCGCCTGATGAATGAAGAATCCATTGAGTTGGATAGCCATGGGGGAGAGAGAGCCATGTGTCAGAAAAGCAAAGAATATTGGGGGTTCAAGAGTCCCGTTTAGGAGCAAATCCACTATCGGAGGAAGCTGAAGCCGGAATTGAGGTAAGTAACTGCCGGTTGAAGAAATAATAGGGGATACATTTTGTGAAGATAAAGTAAAAATGAACTACAAAATAATCATAAAATAGCCAAATTGGGTCGGAGCTTGCAAACTGGCGGCCATCCAGAATGGCACCATTTCATGTCTTGAAAATAATGCAGGTAGGATTGACAACATAAAATCTCAAATAAACAAAACGCACACACAAACATGTGCTCATGCACATGCACAAACGCATACACAGCCATCTGTAACCGAGTCATACCCTATTGATGCCTCTGAACTCCACCGACTCCATAGGCATGAGATTCTGGAGCTGAGATGTCCTCCACACACTGCCTCAAGGACTAACTCAGAGGGCTTTCCCTCACTTTAACCAAGCAGCCTGCTCCACTGCACAATATTAATGTGTTACCTCCGTCACACAGGTGAAATAAGAGACAGGCATCCCCCTAGGGCTTCTCTCTACCCCCCAGCCTTAATGCTGCATGGTAGATAGTGTGACTGTTAAATACTCCTACATGTGACTGCTCTCTCTCCTCTTCTGTTTTCTCGGGAGACTGTGACTTTCACATCCCCTTCAGTCCCTCAAACAAGGACAATCTCTTCTCCTTTCTTTTTTTCTTTTCTTTTCTTTTCTTTTCTTTTCTTTTCTTTTCTTTTCATTTCCTCTCCTCTCCTCTCCTCTCCTCTTCTGCTTTCCTCCCCTCCCCTCAACTGACAGATGAAGGTCTAAAAATTAACTCACTGACCTGGCTCTGGAGAGCAGAGTGACCACAGTCAATTCTTAGACTGTGAGTTGTCCATTACAGACACCCTTTCTTCTGAGCTGCCAGGACTGCTCATCACACACAAACCCACACGCTCATGCACGCAAGTGACCGCAAATGGTCATTCTCTCCAGCACTTGACTGATGCCTCGCTGAAAGAGAGAGGGGGAGGAATGAAATGCTCACCATTACAAAGAAGAGAGAAAGAAAGCAAGGGATGGTTTACTGGGCCTAGAGAGCTGTTGGATGAGAGAGACGTAGAGAGATGGGTCCTGGCCTGTGTCCAATCACTGCAACACTCTCACAGTCATCTGAAGAGGCGAGAGCTACATAGAGCTACGTAGCAGGTTACTGTGTCGAGAACAGCCTCACAATTTAATGTACAGTAATCCAATATTAAAGAAGCTTTGTAAATGCAACTTCAGTTCACTGTGGTTAAACATGTCTTGCATATTGAGCCTGAGGGTAAGCAACCATATTGTCCGTGATTGACAAAGTTAATTTCTTCAGTGAGCACCAACCCACACACCCACATAGTGATTGACATGACCATTTACACACTGCTGCTTGGTTAGCATGCCACGTCTGTAATGCTGGGATGCCCAGGGATGCTGCTAACCTCTTGTGACACTCAATGGAAGGCTACTGTATAGGTGGGACTCTTCAAAGCTGCTATTAGAGGAAGGGAGGAGTTTCGGCCTTGAGCGAGGGGGAAGGGAGAGAGGAGAGAGAGTGGGATTGTGAGGTAGAGAGAGGTGGGATATAGGAGAGAGAGAGAGAGAAAGAGAGAGAGAGAGAGAGAGAGAGAGAGAGAGAGAGAGAGAGAGAGAGAGAGAGAGAGAGAGAGAGAGAGAGAGAGAGAGAGAGAGAGAGGGAGGGAGGGAGAGTGATGGGAGAGATATATTGGAAGTTTCTGGGGCCATGTAGGCTAGTTAAGATCTCTGCACTGCAGCATCAATGTTTCATTCATGATTAAGTAGAACTAGTGCACCAATTAGGCCATACACCAATCTCTCCTCTCTCTTCTCTTTCCTCTTCACTCACTTCTCTTTCTACACACACACACACACACAGAAGCGTCCCCGCTGAGGGATGCTGCCACATTGTAATTAGTCATGGTTCACAGGTGAGGAGCGTATTAGTTATTGGGTACTGCTCCGACTGATTAAATCAAATCAAATGTATTTATATAGCCCTTCTTACATCAGCTGTACAGAAACAGCACTATCAGTAGAGTCTGCAACTTCTCACACACAACCACACACACGCACACACACACACACACACACACACACACACACACACACACACACACACACACACACACACACACACACACACACACACACACACACACACACACACACACACACACACACACACACACACACACACACACACACACACACCTTCCCTTTGGCAAATCTGATCATAACTCTATCCTCCTGATTCCTGTTTACAAGCAAAAACTCAAACAGGAAGTACCAATGACGCACTCAATACGTAAGTGGACTGATGAAGCTACAGGACTGTTTCACTAGCCCAGATTCATCAGGGATTAATCCGATAACATTGATGAGTTTGTCACATCAGTCACCGGCTTCATTACAGTTTTTTCCAACTGCTTACACACAAAATCTTTTCATGTCACACGATTTTTGAAACCTCTCACTCAAAGTGCAAACCTACACACCAAACATCCAAAACCATAAGCTATTTCTCAGCCTTTGACTCAGTTGTCAATTGCATAAAACACTTTTTTCAAAACACTACACACAATTCTCTACCTAAAACACAAAAATCTAACAGGAAGTGACTTGCTTTCCTTTTCCAAACACAACCAATCAAAATGCTACACTTATTCACCGGCTCACACACACAGTCCTCACATGTGCAAACACTAATAGCTTAACTGATCACTAACCAATCACTGCTTTACTGGAGTATAGGCCTTTAGGTCAAAGGTCAGATGATCTGTTTTGAACAATGGATGCCAACAATGGACAGAGAGCAAGAGGAGAGGTGGGAGAGAAAGAGGAAGAAGAGGACAAGGGCAAAGAAGAGAAGGAAGGAGAGCCATCTCTGATGAGATTAGGGCAACACTTGTTGATTATGTGATCAACCACGGTTTGACCATGAGAGAGGCTGGACAGAGAGTCCAGCCCAACTTGAGTCGATTTACAGTGGCATCCATAATTCGAACCTTCAGAAATGAGAACAGGTATGCAACTATCTAATGACTATTTTAGCATTACAGTAATGTACTGTAAAACACGTATGTGTAACGTCGTTCTTCGTTTGTGGAAAGAGAGTCGGACCGAAATGCAGCGTGGTAGTTACTCATGACTTTAATGAATGAAGAGCGTAACATGAAATAACTATTACATATACAAAAACAACAAACGGAACAAGAAACCTATTACAGCCTATCTGGTGAACACTACACAGAGACAGGAACAATCACCCACGAAATACAAAGCGAAACCAGGCTACCTAAATACGGTTCCCAATCAGAGACAACGAGAATCACCTGACTCTGATTGAGAACCGTCTCAGGCAGCCAAGCCTATACAACACCCCTAATCAGCCGCGATCCCAAAATTACAAAACCCAATACGAAAATACAATAACATAAACCCATGTCAAACCCTGGCCTGACCAAATAATGAACAAAAACACAAAATACAATGACCAAGGCGTGACCCCCCCCCCCCTAAGGTGCGGACTCCCGGACGCACCTCAAAACCATAGGGAGGGTCCGGGTGGGCGTCTGTCCATGGTGGCGGTTCCGGCTCGGGACGTGGACCCCACTCCATTAAAGTCATAGTTCCTCCCCGTCGCGTCCTGGGATAATCCACCCTCGCCGCCGACCATGGCCTAATAGTCCTCACCCAGAACCCCACTGAACTGAGGAGCAGCTCGTGACTGAGGGGCAGCTCGGGACAGAGGGATAGCTCGGGACTGAGGGCAGCTCGGAACTGAGGGGCAGCTCGGGACTGAGGGGCAGCCCGGAACTGAGGGGCAGCCCGGAACTGAGGGGAAGCCCAGTACTGAGAGGAAGCCCAGTACTGAGAGGAAGCCCAGTACTGAGAGGAAGCTCAGGTAGGTAGTAGGCTCCGGTAGATCCTGGCTGGCTGGCGGATCTGGAAGATTCAGGTTGACTAGCAGATCTGGAAGATTCTGGTTGACTGGCAGATCTGGAAGAGAACGGTTGACTGGCAGATGTGGAAGAATCTGGTTGTCTGGCAGATCTAGAAGATCATGGCTAACTGGCGGATCCTGGCTGACTGGCGGATCCTGGCTGACTGGCGGATCATGGATGACTGGCAGATCCTGGCCGACTGGCACTTCTGGTGGATCCTGGCTGACTGGCACTTCTGGCGGATCCTGGCTGACTGGCGGATCCAGGCTGACTGGTGGATCTAACTGATCCTGACAGACTGGCGACGCTGGGCAGACTGGTGGCGCTGGGCAGACAGGCGGCGCTGGGAAGACTGGCGGCGCTGGGCAGACTGGCGGCGCTGGGCAGACTGGCGACGCTGGGCAGACTGGCGGCGCTTGGCAGACTGGCACGCTGGGCAGACTGGCGGCGCTGGGCAGACTGGCGGCGCTGGGCAGACTGGCGGCGCTGGGCAGACTGGTGGCGCTGGGCAGACTGGGAGCACTGGTGGCGCTGGGCAGGCGGGAGACTCCGGCAGCGCAGTAGAGAAGAAAGGCTCTGGCTGCGCTCAACAGGCGAGGCGCACTGAAGGCCTGGTGCATGGTGCTGGAACTGGTGGTACTGGATCGAGGACACGCACAGGCAGCCTGGTGCGTGGAGCTGCTACCGGAGGACTGGAGTGTGGAGGTGGCACAGGATGGGCTAGACCGTGAAGGCGTACTGGAGATCTTGAGAGCAGTGTTGGCACAGGACGTGCAAGGCTAGGGATGTGCACAGGAGGCTTAGTGCGTGAGGCTGGCACATTTTTCACCAGCCGACTAACACGCACCTCAGGACGAGTATGGAGCGCTGACCCAGGTGCCATTAAATCCCCTACACAATCCGTCGGAAGAATATCGTATCTAAAGCACCATACTAGCAACTCCCTCATTACTCTCTCCTCCACTTTCCCCATTAACTCCTTCACAGTCTCTGCTTTGCTCACCTCTAACACCGGCTCTGGTCCTGGTCTCCTCCTTGGCTCCTCACGATAAACAAGGAGAGTTGGCTCAGGTCTATCTCCTGACTCAGCCCCAAGACATTTTTGGGGCTGGTTCTCAGGCTTCCATCCGCTATGCCGTGCTGCCTCCTCATATCTGCGCCTCTCAGCTTTCGCCGCCTCCAGTTCTTCCTTGGGGCGGCGATATTCTCCAGGCTGAGCCCAGGGTCCTTTACCGTCCATTTCTCCAGGTGGTGCAGCCTCTCCCACTGCAGCTGCTCTTCACGATTAACAGGGAGAGTAGGCTCAGGTCTGACTCTTGACTCTGCTACTCTCTCCCTGAGCCCCCCCCCAATAAATATTTGGGGGTGACTTTCGGGTTTCGCTCTGCGCCGCCGTCTCTTTCTTTTCGATTCCATTCGCCTATAGCCCTCTTCGCACTGTTCCAGCGAATCCCAGGCGGGCTCCTGCACTCTCTCTGGGTCGGCCGCCCACCTGTCGATTTCTTCCCACGTCGTATACTCCATGCCTCTGCTGTCCATAACGTCCTCCTTTCGCTGCTGCCTGTTAACAAGCTGCTCGGTCCGAGTGTGGTGGGTGATTCTGTAACGTCGTTCTTCGTTTGTGGAAAGAGAGTCGTGGTAGTTACTCATGACTTTAATGAATGAAGAGCGTAACATGAAATAACTATTACATATACAAAAACAACAAACGGAACGAGAAACCTATTACAGCCTATCTGGTGAACACTACACAGAGACAGAAACAATCACCCACGAAATACAAAGCGAAACCAGGCTACCTAAATACGGTTCCCAATCAGAGACAACGAGAATCACCTGACTCTGATTGAGAACCGCCTCAGGCAGCCAAGCCTATACAACACCCCTAATCAGCCGCGATCCCAAAATTACAAACCCCAATACGAAAATACAATAACATAAACCCATGTCACACCCTGGCCTGACCAAATAATGAACAAAAACATAAAATACAATGACCAAGGCGTGACAGTATGACTGCATAGTAATGCATAAACATTTGTAACTCTAAGCCATCCATTTACTGCACTGCATTGAATTAATGAGGTTGGTTATCATGCTGTACTACATTTTTTTGTACATTGTTTACAGTTCCTAAGCTGAACACATACTGTGTTTGAATTCTGTACAGAGTGGAAAGGCAAAGACATCATGGAGGACGAGGACGCTTATTTACAGATGTACAAGAGACTGCAATTATAAATAAGGTTTTGGCCAACAATGCAATTAGGATTCGAGAGATACGAGAGCATATCTTGAATAAAACACCATATTTAACAACATCAATGCTGTAAGCCTGTCGACCATACAACGCATCCTCCAACAGCACTGAGTGACGATGAAACAACTTTACAAGGTGCCATTTAAGAGATACTCTGACAGAGTCAAGAATATGCGACATGACTTTGTAGAGGTATGTATGCAACACTACTTCCAGTACTTCAGACATACCATATTTACTCATCTGTATATTATTTTGTTTGTTACATAGAGTATTGGAGCTGGATGCCCATGTAATTCGCCATGAATTTATTTATGTGGATGAGGTTGGCTTCAACCTCACCAAAACCAGGCGCCACGGAAGAAATGTAATAGGACAGAGTGCAATTACCAATGTCCCTGGACAGCGTGGGGGTAATATAACTATGAGTGCTGCCATCACTCAAAATGGGGTCCTCCATCACAATGCCACACTGGGTCCGTACAACACCGGCCATATGCTCACTTTTCTGGATGCAATTTACACAATGCTTGTCCCTGATCCAGATCAGGAGCCTGCTAGATTTGTGGTTTTATTGGCCAATATTAGTTTTCACCGGGCTGTTCTGGTCCAAAACTGGTTTGCCATCCATTCACAATTTTGTATAGTTTTGTACCTACCCCCATATTCACCTATTCTAAATCCCATAGAGCAATTCTTCTCAGCCTGGCACTGGAAAGTGTATGATCGCCAACCCTATGCCCGCATGCCGCTTCTCCAGGCAATGGAGGACCCATGTGGGGATATAGAGATTGCCTCTGTCCAAGGTTGGATACACCATTCTAGGAGTTACTTCGCACGATGTTTGGCAAGGAGCAGGACACTAATCTGGAAACTAGGACCTCCAACGAGCCATCAAACAGACAAGCGTCAATACAGGACTAATATTGAATCCTACTACGCCAGCTCTGACACTCGTTTGATGTGGCAGTGCTTGCAAACTATCATGGATTACAAAGGAAAACCCAGCTGCGAGCTGCCCAGCTGCCGACCTTACCAGATGAGCTAAATGCCTTTGATGCTCAATTCGAGGCAAACAACACTGAATCATGCATGAGCGCACCAGCAGTTCCGGACGACTGTGTGATCTCGTTCTCTGTAGCTGATGTAAAAACAGGTTAACTGTTATGCAGGTGAATGAGGACCCAAAAGCGACTTGGCGAAAACAGAGTTTTTAATCCAGTAAAGTTACTTTACAAACAAAAGGCATAATACTACTCGTAATGACGAGAACAGACTGGAGACTTGATCAAGAACTGCAGGTTGCCTCGGAAAGGCACTTGAACGTAGCAGACTCAGACACCTGCTCACCACGCAGCATCTGAGGGAAACACGACACGACAGGGCAATACATAGACACAGCACGGTGAATAATAGACAAGGATCCGACAGGGCAGGAACGGAAAACAAGGAGAGAAATAGGGACTCTAATCAGGGAAAAGGATCGGGAACAGGTGTGGGAAGACTAAATGATTGATTAGGGGAATAGGAACAGCTGGGAGCAGGAACGGAACGATAGAGAGAAGAGAGAGCGAGAGAGTGAGAGAGGGAGGGGGAGAGAGAGGGATAGAAAGAGGGAAAGAACCTAATAAGACCAGCAGAGGGAAACGAATAGAAGGGGAAGCACAGGGACAAGACATGATAATCAATGACAAAACATGACAGTACCCCCCCACTCACCGAGCGCCTCCTGGCGCACTCGAGGAGGAATCCTGGCGGCAACGGAGGAAATCATCAATAAGTGAACGGTCCAGCACGTCCCGAGACGGAACCCAACTCCTCTCCTCAGGACCGTAACCCTCCCAATCCACAAAGTATTGGTGACCCCGTCCCCGAGAACACATGTCCATGATCTTACGTACCTTGTAAATAGGTGCGCTCTCGACAAGGACGGGAGGGGGAGGGAAGACGAACGGGGGTGCGAAGAAAGGGCTTGACACAGGAGACATGGAAGACAGGATGGACGCGACGAAGATGTCGCGGAAGAAGCAGTCGCACAGCGACAGGATTGACGACCTGGGAGACACGGAACGGACCAATGAACCGCGGAGTCAACTTACGAGAAGCTGTCGTAAGAGGAAGGTTGCGAGTGGAAAGCCACACTCTCTGGCCGCAACAATACCTTGGACTCTTAATCCTGCGTTTATTGGCGGCTCTCACAGTCTGTGCCCTGTAACGGCAAAGTGCAGACCTCACCCTCCTCCAGGTGCGCTCACAACGTTGGACA
Organism: Oncorhynchus gorbuscha; assembly: GCF_021184085.1. NCBI lineage: Eukaryota > Metazoa > Chordata > Actinopteri > Salmoniformes > Salmonidae > Oncorhynchus > Oncorhynchus gorbuscha. Next base: position 20,094,102 of record NC_060186.1, on the reverse strand, counting down.
AACGCTTGAGCGGAGGGAACGCTGGACTCGGCAAGCTGGGATGAGAACAGAGGAGGCTGGTAACCCAGACTACTCTGAAACGGAGATAACCCGGTAGCAGACGAAGGAAGCGAGTTGTGAGCGTATTCTGCCCAGGGGAGCTGTTCTGCCCAAGACGCAGGGTTTCTGAAAGAAAGGCTGCGTAGTATGCGACCAATCGTCTGATTGGCCCTCTCTGCTTGACCGTTAGACTGGGGATGAAACCCGGAAGAGAGACTGACGGACGCACCAATCAAACGACAGAACTCCCTCCAAAACTGTGACGTGAATTGCGGGCCTCTGTCTGAAACGGCGTCTAACGGGAGGCCATGAATTCTGAACACATTCTCGATAATGATTTGTGCCGTCTCCTTAGCGGAAGGAAGTTTAGCGAGGGGAATGAAATGTGCCGCCTTAGAGAACCTATCGACAACCGTAAGAATCACAGTCTTCCCCGCAGACAAAGGCAGACCGGTAATGAAGTCTAGGGCGATGTGAGACCATGGTCGAGAAGGAATGGGGAGCGGTCTGAGACGACCGGCAGGAGGAGAGTTACCCGACTTAGTCTGCGCGCAGTCCGAACAAGCAGCCACGAAACGGCGCGTGTCACGCTCCTGAGTCGGCCACCAAAAGCGCTGGCGAATAGACGCAAGAGTGCCTCGAACACCGGGATGACCAGCTAACTTGGCAGAGTGAGCCCACTGAAGAACAGCCAGACGAGTGGAAACAGGAACGAAAAGGAGGTTACTAGGACAAGCGCGCGGCGACGCAGTGTGCGTGAGTGCTTGCTTAACCTGTCTTTCAATTCCCCAGACTGTCAACCCGACAACACGCCCATAAGGAAGAATCCCCTCGGGATCAGTAGAAGCCACAGAAGAACTAAACAGACGGGATAAGGCATCAGGCTTGGTGTTCTTGCTACCCGGACGGTAAGAAATCACAAACTCGAAACGAGCGAAAAACAACGCCCAACGAGCTTGACGGGCATTAAGTCGTTTGGCAGAACGGATGTACTCAAGGTTCTTATGGTCTGTCCAAACGACAAAAGGAACGGTCGCCCCCTCCAACCACTGTCGCCATTCGCCTAGGGCTAAGCGGATGGCGAGCGGTTCACGGTTACCCACATCATAGTTGCGCTCAGATGGCGACAGGCGATGAGAAAAATAAGCGCAAGGATGAACCTTATCGTCAGACTGGAAGCGCTGGGATAGAATGGCTCCCACGCCTACCTCTGAAGCGTCAACCTCGACAATGAATTGTCTAGTGACGTCAGGAGTAACGAGGATAGGAGCGGACGTAAAACGTTCTTTTAGAAGATCAAAAGCTCCCTGGGCGGAACCGGACCACTTAAAACACGTCTTGACAGAAGTAAGAGCTGTGAGAGGGGCAGCAACTTGACCGAAATTACGAATGAAACGCCGATAGAAATTAGCGAAACCTAAAAAGCGCTGCAACTCGACACGTGACCTTGGAACGGGCCAATCACTGACAGCTTGGACCTTAGCGGAATCCATCTGAATGCCTTCAGCGGAAATAACGGAACCGAGAAAAGTAACGGAGGAGACATGAAAAGAGCACTTCTCAGCCTTTACGTAGAGACAATTCTCTAAAAGGCGCTGTAGAACACGTCGAACGTGCTGAACATGAATCTCGAGTGACGGTGAAAAAATCAGGATATCGTCAAGATAGACAAAAACAAAGATGTTCAGCATGTCTCTCAGAACATCATTAACTAATGCCTGAAAAACAGCTGGCGCATTGGCGAGACCAAACGGCAGAACCCGGTACTAAAAATGCCCTAACGGAGTGTTAAACGCCGTTTTCCACTCGTCCCCCTCTCTGATGCGCACGAGATGGTAAGCGTTACGAAGGTCCAACTTAGTAAAGCACCTGGCTCCCTGCAGAATCTCGAAGGCTGATGACATAAGGGGAAGCGGATAACGATTCTTAACCGTTATGTCATTCAGCCCTCGATAATCCACGCAGGGGCGCAGAGTACCGTCCTTCTTCTTAACAAAAAAGAACCCCGCCCCGGCCGGAGAGGAAGAAGCACTATGGTACCGGCGTCAAGAGACACAGATAAATAATCCTCGAGAGCCTTACGTTCGGGAGCCGACAGAGAGTATAGTCTACCCCGAGGAGGAGTGGTCCCCGGAAGGAGATCAATACTACAATCATACGACCGGTGAGGAGGAAGGGAGTTGGCTCGGGACCGACTGAAGACCGTGCGCAGATCATGATATTCCTCCGGCACTCCTGTCAAATCGCCAGGTTCCTCCTGAGAAGTGGGGACAGAAGAAATGGGAGGGATGGCAGACATTAAACACTTCACATGACAAGAAACGTTCCAGGATAGGATAGAATTACTAGACCAATTAATAGAAGGATTATGACATACTAGCCAGGGATGACCCAAAACAACAGGTGTAAAAGGTGAACGAAAAATCAAAAAAGAAATAGTCTCACTGTGGTTACCAGATACTGTGAGAGTTAAAGGTAGTGTCTCAAATCTGATACTGGGAAGATGACTACCATCTAAGGCAAACATGGGCGTAGGCTTGTCTAACTGTCTGAAAGGAATGTCATGTTTCCGAGCCCATGCTTCGTCCATGAAACAACCCTCAGCCCCAGAGTCAATCAAGGCACTGCATGTAGCACCCGAACCGGTCCAGCGTAGATGGACCGACATAGTAGTACAGGATCTAGATGAAGAGACCTGAGTAGTAGCGCTCACCAGTAGCCCTCCGCTTACTGATGAGCTCTGGCCTTTACTGGACATGAATTGACAAAATGTCCATCAAATCCGCAATAGAGGCACAGGCGGTTGGTGATCCTCCGTTCCCTCTCCTTGGTCGAGATGCGAATACCTCCCAGCTGCATGGGCTCAGTCTCTGAGCCAGAGGAGGGAGATGGTTGCGATGCGGAGCAGGGAAACACCGTTGACGCGAGCTCTCTTCCACGAGCTTGGTGACGAAGATCTACCCGTCGTTCTATGCGGATGGCGAGAGCAATCAAAGAATCCACACTGGAAGGAACCTCCCGAGAGAGAATCTCATCTTTGACCACTGCGTGGAGTCCCTCCAGAAAACGAGCGAGCAGCGCCGGCTCGTTCCAGTCACTAGAGGCAGCAAGAGTGCGAAACTCTATAGAGTAATCCGTTATGGATCGATCACCTTGGCATAGGGAAGCCAGGGCCCTAGAAGCCTCCCTACCAAAAACTGAACGGTCAAAAACCCGAATCATCTCCTCTTTAAAGTTCTGGTAATTGTTAGAACAATCAGCCCTTGCCTCCCAGATAGCTGTGCCCCACTCTCGAGCCCGGCCAGTAAGGAGTGAAATGACGTAAGCAACCCGAGCTCTCTCGCTAGAGTATGTGTTGGGTTGGAGAGAGAACACAATATCACACTGGGTGAGAAAGGAGCGGCACTCCGTGGGCTGCCCGGAGTAGCAAGGTGGGTTATTAACCCTAGGTTCCGGAGGCTCGGCAGGCCAGGAAGTAACAGGTGGCACGAGACGAAGACTCTGGAACTGTCCAGAGAGGTCGGAAACCTGAGCGGCCAGGTTCTCCACGGCATGGCGAGCAGCAGACAATTCCTGCTCGTGTCTGCCGAGCATGGCTCCTTGGATCTCGACGGCAGTGTTACGAGCATCTGTAGTCGCTGGGTCCATTCCTTGGTCGGATCCTTCTGTTATGCAGGTGAATGAGGACCCAAAAGCGACTTGGCGAAAACAGAGTTTTTAATCCAGTAAAGTTACTTTACAAACAAAAGGCATAATACTACTCGTAATGACGAGAACAGACTGGAGACTTGATCAAGAACTGCAGGTTGCCTCGGGAAGGCACTTGAACGTAGCAGACTCAGACACCTGCTCACCACGCAGCATCTGAGGGAAACACGACACGACAGGGCAATACATAGACACAGCACGGTGAATAATAGACAAGGATCCGACAGGGCAGGAACGGAAAACAAGGAGAGAAATAGGGACTCTAATCAGGGAAAAGGATCGGGAACAGGTGTGGGAAGACTAAATGATTGATTAGGGGAATAGGAACAGCTGGGAGCAGGAACGGAACGATAGAGAGAAGAGAGAGCGAGAGAGTGAGAGAGGGAGGGGGAGAGAGAGGGATAGAAAGAGGGAAAGAACCTAATAAGACCAGCAGAGGGAAACGAATAGAAGGGGAAGCACAGGGACAAGACATGATAATCAATGACAAAACATGACATTAACATTCATAAGGCCGCGTGGCTAGATTGATTACCAGGACGGATACTCAGAGCATGCAGTGATCCGCTGGCAAATGTTTTCACTGACATTTTCAACCTCTCCCTGACCCTGTGTGTAATACCTACTGTATATGTTTTAAGCAGACCACCATAGTCCCTGTGCCCAAGAACGCCAAGGTAACCTGCCTAAATAACTACCGCCCCATAGCACTCACATCTGTACTCATGAAAGGCTGGGAATGGTTCACATCAACACCATTATCCCAGGCCCCCTGGACCCATTCCAATTCACATACCGCCCCAACATATCCAGAGTTGACGCAATCTCTATTGCACTCCACACTGTCCTTTCCCACCGGGATACGAGGAATGTCTATGTGAGAATGTTGTTCATTGACTACAGCTCAGCGTTCAACACCATAATACCTTCCAAGCTCATCACTATAAGCTTAGAACCCTGGGACTGAACACCTCCCTCTGCAACTGGATCCTGATCTTTTTGACGGGCCGTCCCACGGTGGTAAGGGCAGACAACAACACATCTGCCACGCTGACCCTCAACATGGGGGCCCCTCAGGGGTGTGTGCTTAGTCTCCTCCTGTACACCCTGTTCACCCACAACTGCTGGGCCGTGCATGACTCCAACACCGTCATTAAGTTTGCTGACAAACTGGTAGGCCTCATTTGTGGTGCCAGGAAAACAACCTTTCCCTTAACGTCAGCAAGACAAACGAGCTGATCATGGGCTACAGGAAACGGAGGTCCGAGCATCGACGTGGCTTTAGTAGAAGCGGGTCGAAAGCTTCAAGTTCTTCGGGGTCTATGGTCCACACACACCAACAGAGGTGTGAATAAGGCACGACAAAGCCTCTTTCCCCACAGTAGGCTGAAAATATTTGGCATGGACCCTCAGATCCTCCAAAAGGTTCTACAGTTGCACCATTGAGAGCATATTGACTTGCTGCTTCACCATTTGCTATGGTAACGGCTTGGCATCCGACTACAATTTGCTACATTTTTTTTTTCAATCTTTACTAACAACATGCTTTGAGTGAGGCCAGTGTGTCTATGTATGCGGATGACTCAACGCTATACACGTCAGCTACTACAGAGACTGAAATGACTGCAACGTTTAACAAAGAGCTGCAGTTAGATGCGGAATGGCTAGCAAGGAATAAGTTAGAGCCTAAATATTTCCAAAACTTAAAGCATTGTATTTGGGACAAAGGATTCACTAAACCCTAAACCTCAACTACATCTCATAATGAATAATGTGGAAATGGAGCAAATTGAGGTGACTAACTGCTTGGAGTAACACTGGATTGTAAGCTGCACACAGCTCAGACATGGTCAAAACATATTGATACAACAGTAGCTAAGATGGGGAGAAGTCTGTCCATAATAAAGCAATGCTCTACCTTCAGCACTATCAACAAGGCAGGTCCTACAGGCCCTAGTTTTGTTGCACCTAGACTACTGTTCAGTGGTGTGGTCTGGTGCCATAAAGGACATGGAAAAATCGCAATTGGCTCAGAATAGGGCAGCACGGCCCGCCCTTAATTGAAAGTACACGCAGAACTACCATTAATGACATGTATGTCAATCTCTCATGGCTCAAAGTGTTTGTTTTTGTAAGAGGAGTTAACAAGCTGAAGTTACCGAGCTGTCTGTTTAAAATACTAGCACACACCCATGCATACCCCACAAGACATGCCAAGACATGCCACCAGAGGTCTCTTCACAGTCCCCAAGTCCAGAACAGACTATGGGAGGCGCACAGAACTACATAGAGCCATGCCTACATGGAACTCTATTCCACATCAGGTAACTGATGCAAGCAGTAGAATCAGATTTAAAAAGCAGGTAAAAATACACCTTATGGAACAGCGGGGCCTGAAGCAACACAAACATAGGCACAGACACATGCATACACACACACACATGATAACATAAGCACTATACACACACATACACTTGAATTTTGCATTGTAGATATGTGGTAGTAGAGTATGGGCCTGAGGGCACACACTCAGTGTGCTGTGAATTCTGTAATGAATGTATTGAATGTATTGTATTGTAATGTAATGTTTTTAAAATAGTATAACTGCCTTAATTTTGCCCGGACCCCAGGAAGAGCAGCTGCCTTGGCAGCAGCTAATGGAGATCCATAATAAATACAAATAAAGAGGGTAGTGCATACATCACTGGGACCAAGCTCCAGGAAGACCCTTAAAATGCTCAAAGACTCCAGCCACCCAAGTCATAGACGGTTCTCTCTGCTTCCACACGGCAAGCTGTACCGATGCACCGTTTGGAACCAACAGGACACTGAACAGATTTTATTTATCCATAAAACTGCTAAATAGTTAGCCAAATAGCGACCCAGGATATCTGCATTGACCCCCCTTTGCACTAACTCGCATACCCTGATGCTACTGCTTATCATCTATCCTGTTGCCTAGTCACTTCGTCCCTAAGTACCTCAGTTACCCCTGCACACCGTGTATATAGCTGATTTATAATGAGGCATTGTGTATTTATTCCTCGTGTTATTTTCTTGTTATTATTTATTTATTTCTCTCTCTGCATTGTTAAAGAGGGGCCGTAATCATTTCACTGTTAGTCTACACCTGTTGTTTACAAAGCATGTGACAAATACTATTTTGATGCGCGCACACACACACACACACACACACACACACACACACACACACACACACACACACACACACACACACACACACACACACACACACACACACACACACACACACACACACACACACACACACACACACACACACACACACGCACACACACACACGCACACATGCACACACACACAGAAAGGAAACACGTCTGGCTGCCAGACTATCCGACGATTGTAGCTCCCAGCTACAGCTTATGTATTCCAACGGTAAGACTATGTGGACCTGTAGTGTAGTATAGATTCTTCACCTCACCATGCACTACATCTGGCTCAAAATAGTCCACTTAATAGTAGAAGGCATAATTGCATAGATTGCCTTCACAGGCCGGTTCAAGGCTATTAATGAGTTCACTCAGACAGGGGCTGTTTGCCTAATGGCGCCCTATTCATTATATAGAGTGCTTCCACTGAACAGGTTCCATAGGACTCTGGGTCAATAGTAGTGCACTACACTCTCAGGAAAAAAGGTTGGTCTGTCGTTATGTGGACCTCACGCTGGACCAGCTCATTGCCATGGCCCATCACCTGGATAATCTCATGTGTGCCCGTCGTCGCCCATTATGTGGTTCGGGTCTCTCCCAGGGACCTCCAGCGAGACTGAGCCCATGGAGGTGGGCACGACGGACCTTCCCCAAGAGGAACGTCAACTCCGCCGTCAACAGGGTCTCTGCTCCTACTGCGGGGAGTCGGACCACCCCCTGGAACACCTGTCCCAGAAGGAGAACCAGGTGAGGAATCGACAGGCCGAGGAGCGCTCCTGCACCTTCCCAGGTAGGCATGGATGTGCATTGCTCCTCTTTGTGGACAAAGAGGTCCCTGGGAGAGACCCGAACCCCATGATGGGCGATGACGGGCACACAGGAGATTATCCAGGTGACTGGCCATGGCAATGAGCTGGTCCAGCCCGTCCTCCTTCCTGTCACCTTCCTGGACTATCCTCGCCCCCCCCCCCCCCCCCCGAGTCCTGCCCTAGTGGACTCAGGTTCGTTTTTTGACTATTTCCTGAGTACTTTATTATTTTGCATTTTGGGTTTCATCCCGGTATTTATATGGTGCTTTAATAAATTCAGTAGTTCTAAACCTGCGACTGCCTCTTGCCTACTCCTCTCTACACTTGTGACAATGGCATCATGTGGGTGAGCGGTTTGCTGATGTCAACGTCGTGAACAGAGTGCCCCATGGTAGTGTTGGAGTAATGGTGCGGGCAGGTATAAGCTACAGACAACAAACAGAATTGCATTTTATCGATGGCAATTTGAATGCACAGAGATACCGTGACGAGATCCTGAGGCCCATTCTCGTACCATTCATCTGCCGCCATCACCTCATGTTTCAGCATGATAATGCACGACCCCATGTCGCAAGGATCTGTACACAATTCCTGGAAGCTGAAAATGGTCTTGACTAGAGTAAAGTATATGCATATGAAATTGGTAAAACTGTATCTAACCATTATTAAAGTGCCCAGTGGTCCATGTCTATGTACATAGAGCAGCAGCCTCTAAGGTGCAGGGTTGAGTAACTGGGTGGTAGCCGGCTAGCAACAGTGACTAAGTTTCAGGGCAGGGTACTGGGTGGAGGCCGGCTAGTGATGGCTATTTAACAGTCTGATGGCCTTGAGATGTTTTTGAGTCTCTCGGTCCCAGCTTTGATACACCTGTACTGTACCTGTACCTTGCCTTCTGGATGATAGTGGGGTGAACAGGCCGTGGCTCGGGTGGCTGAGGTCCTTGATGATCTTCTTGGCCTTTTTGTGACACCGGGTGCTGTAGATGTCTTGTAGGGCAGGCAGTGTGCCTCCGGTAATGCTTTGGGCATGACAGCACTACCCTCTGGACAGCCTAGACAGATAGGCAGTTCACAGGGACACCGTTAGATTAACACAGAGAGACTGAGTGCTAGAGCTGAGAGAGTTGTATTCAGAGTGACAGACAGAGAGGTTACACAAATCAAATCATTTCTCACATCCGCCGAATACAAGTGTAGACCTTACAGTGAAATACTTACTTACAAGCCCTTAACCAAATCAAATGGTATTAGTCAAATGCGCCGAATACCTTACAGTGAAATGCTTACTTATGAGCCCTTAACCATCAATGCAGTTTAAAAAAATAAGGATCAGAAATGAAAGTAACAAGTTATTAAAGGGCAGAAGTAAAACAACAATAGCGAGAATATACACAGGGGGGTACCGGTACAGAGTCAATGTGGGGGGGGCACCGGGTGAGGTAATATGTATATGAAGATAGTTATTAAAAGGACTATGCATAGATGATAACAACAGAGAGTAGAAGCGCTGTAAAATGCAAATAGTCTGGGTAGCCGTTTGATTAGGTGTTCATGAGTCTTATGGCTTGTGGGTAGAAGCTGTTTAGAAGCCTTTTGGACCTAAACTTGGTGCTCCGGTACCGCTTGCAATGTAGTAGTAGATTGCAGTTTTTTTCAGTTTGCTAAACGACAGTGGGCACAACTGGAGTCACATGTGCAAAACTCTAACTACAGTCTGCACTACCAACAGTCACCTGAGCTAAACAGTTCACATCACCTGCAAAACTCATTCCAAGCAACACAACTCTTAACACATGGCTCAAAACACGCTCAGTGCAGCCAAACACTATGCACAACGCTCACTGAGATAACACACACTGTCACTCAGAACACACTGAGAGTAAAAACACTAGCATCAAACACCAATACAGAAAATACAAACTTTTCATCTTTACAGTTTGAACAATTTCAGTGACTTCATACAAAGTAATATTTTCTTCAAAGAAAAGAGTGACATTCTTTCACATGATTTATTAATTTTTTTCGAACATAACAATTCTTTAAGGTAAATGAAAATTACCAGTTTGCTTCAATAGTCTGTAGTAATTTACGGAATTACAGTAGTGAGAAAAAAAAGGTAGAAACTAAAAGTACATACTGTAATTCGAACAAATAATTGAGGGGCTAATCCTGCCTCTCGCTAGCATCAGGCCACAGGTTTTCTTCAACATCACATCTAATGTTTTCTCTTGCCATGCACCTGGGGAAGAACCTTCTGGAGTGCCTTATCCATCCCTGGCAGTCCTCTGGACTCGTGTCCTCACATCCGGCACACATGGCTTCCAAAAGAGACATTTGGTCATGTGGGTGGTGACCAAATACTTTCCACCGCCAGGCAGAGAAAAACTCCTCTATTGGGTTGAGGAAGGGTGAATATGCAGGCAGGTACAAAACCATAAATCTGTGATGTGCAGCAAACCAATCTGTGACAGCTGCAGAGTGGTGAAAAGCAACGTTATCGCAAACTATGACAAAAACTTGGGGGTTTCTTATTGGCTCCCCCTGTTCTGCTGGCACTAGCTGAGCATAGAGCTGTTCTAGGAAAGCTATAAGCCTTTCTGTGTTGTATGGGCCAATGAGTGGTGTGTTGAGAAGCAAACCATCATTGGCCATTGCAGCACACATGGTGATATTTCCCCCCCCTTTGGCCTGGAACCTCCACAGTGGTCCTTTGACCTATAACATTCCTTCCTCTGCGCCGTGTTTTGGCAAGGTTAAATCCAGCTTCATCGATAAATACAAATGAATGTGGTCTTTCCAGTGCTTCCACCTCCATTACTCTCTGAAAAACAGTAAGTGCACAGTTTTACTGTAGAAATGCTAGTGTTTTTTTTACTGTAAATATTTTGTATAGCTGTGTACGTAACCTCAGACGTCTTACCTGGACATATTGGTATCTTTGCTCTTTTACCCGTTCACTGTTTCTCTCGAACGGTACAGTGTATAACTGTTTCATTGTAACTTGGTGTTTCTTTAGGACTCAAGCAATAGTTGTTGTGCTGACAGAATTAACATTTTCAAATATATCATTATCAGCCAGCACTCTATCTTTAATCTCCTGCAGTTTTATTGCATTGTTGACAACAACCACATCAACAATAGCATTTTCCTGCGCATCTGAAAATATTTTTCCTCTTCCCCCTTTTGGGGGCAGCCTTTGGGTCCTGTTGTAAAAATATATTTCACAGTCAAACTTACTGTAATATATATCTGTGTAAATATTCTATAATTGCAATACAAAATAGATTCCTGTAATGTTTTCATTTACTGTAAGGATGTAACTCTCACCTGTTTGCATGATGGAAAATTCGCATTACAGATGCCACTGTGGATCTTTGCAGATTGGGTTGCACCCTCAACCCTGCCTCTCTCAATGAGAGACCATGGTTCACGACATGGTCTATAAGTGTAGCCCTTATTTCATCTGAAATAACAGCTCTTTGTCTTCTTTGTCTTCCTCCACGCATCCGCCCTCTCCCTGCCACCCTTCTCCCTCCACGAACCCATCTTCCTTGTTCCATTTCCAAAATTAGTCGTTCTGAGCTCTACCTATATATACTGTAATATGTGTGTGTGTTCACTAACAAGTCCAAAACAAGACACCTGCTTAGCCTTTCAGCTGAAATTGCAATCAGCAGTGTTTGAAAGGCACAAGGCTGAAATCTATTCTGTTTTGAATGTGTGGTTCACAGTTTTGACAGCAGTGTGTTAGCATTTGAACAAAGTGCTGTAAATCCAGTGTTGTGCAGGTTGTGGTTAAAGTCATGGGATAAGTGTGTAGAGTTTTGAAAACTGTGTTCAAGCAATGAAAAACGAACTAGAGTTTGGTCCACATGAACTGCTGCTGTGCAGACTGTAGTTAGAGTTTTGCACATGTGACTCCAGTTGTGTCCACTGTCGTTTAGCAATCGAAAAAAACTGTAAGCAGTCTATGACTAGGGTGGCTGGAGTCTTTGACTATTTTTAGGGCCTTCGTCGGACACCGCCTTGAAGCACTACCCTCTGTAGTGCCTTGCGGTCGGATGCCGAGCAGTTGCCATACCAGGCGGTGATGCAACCAGTCAGGATGCTCTCGGTGATGCAGCTGAGGATCTTTTCCGTATCCTGAGGGGGAATAGATTTTGTCGTGCCCTTTTCACTACTGTCTTGGACCATGTTAGTTTGTTGAGGATGTGGACATGATGTGGAGCTCTCAACCTGCTCCACTGCAGCCCCATCGATGAGAATGATGGTGTGCTCGGTCCTCTTTTTCCTGTAGTCCACAATCCTCATTTGTCTTGATCACGTTGAGGGAGAGGTTGTTGTCCTGGCACCACACGGCCATGTCTCTGACCTCCTCGCTATAGGCTGTCTCGTCGTTGTTGGGGATGTTTAGTCCCAGGGTCCTTAGCTTACTGATGGGCTTCATGGGCGTGTTGAACGCTGAGCTGTAGTCAATGAACAGCGTTCTCTCGTAGGTGTTCCTTTTGTCCTGGTGAGAAAGGGCAGTGTGGAGTGCAGCTAAGTGATTCTTATTATGATGACTAAATACGGCAAAGCCCTATCCTTGTTTGCTCCATGGCTCAGGTGGCCAAGTGGACACAAGGCTGTTTGGCTCATCTCAGTCACAAAGAAGAATAACTTTGCAGCTCTTTCTGATTAATTAATGAACAATGCCATGCTGGTGGGTGGTAACATTCAAATAATGCTCTGAAAAGAAACGTAGGCTGAAAAGAGTGGGCAGTTCATATTTGTCACTTTGAGCCCAAATTCACGAATATCATACCTTGACTAAAACAATGATTGATTGACTTAAATCGTTGTGCAAGGTCTTGGGTAAGCTCCGGCCATCGTCTTTCAGCTCCAAAAAGGGTCATTCTACTGGTGTGGGCGGGGTAACACTTGCCACCCCCCCCTTCCGCAATGCACGTGTAGATATTGAACTACAAATTATAATTTCCTGTATTATACTTATTATTATACTTATCTTTATTTAAATTCTACTGCCATTTACTTTACGTTCTTATTCTTATATTTTCTTATTTCTTATCGTTGTTGCATTGTTGAGAAGGAACCTGCAAGTAAGCCTTTTGTTGGATGGTGTACACCATGTGTATCCCGTACATAGGACTCAAACAACTTGAAATGTGAAACTAGATCAATGCACAGTCTTTAAAGCCAATAGGGAGAGAGCGCGTGTGTGTGTGTGTGTGTGTGTGTGTGTGTGTGTGTGTGTGTGTGTGTGTGTGTGTGTGTGTGTGTGTGTGTGTGTGTGTGTGTGTGTGTGTGTGTGTGTGTGTGTGTGTGTGTGTGTGTGTGTGTGTGTGTGTGTGTGTGTGTGTGTGTGTGTTATATAAGCGAACAGCCAAGCAGACTAGAGAGTTGGTACTGCAATTAAAAGTTTCATGCTTGAGAGTAGAATACACATGACAGAACAAACAATTAACAACAGGTGTAACCATTGACTTGCTGCCATATTCAAATAATTGATTTCAAAGTATCTCTACTCTCACCTCTCCCAGCCCTGGCGCCTCAAACAAAACACACAAGCACACATTCTCACACTCAAAGAGCCAGCACAACACGAGGCCACGGTCGAAGGAGAGAGGGGGAGTGATCGATTGTGGGAAGATTTCCTCTGTGGCTAAGGTGGAATGTGTGTATTTGTGTTTGTGTGTTTGACCCTACGTGCCTGTGTGTGTGTTTGACCCAGATGTATAACATCTGGGCAGGGGTCCTCATCTCTCAGCTGTTTTAATAGTATTAGAAGATATTATTAAAGTTATGCACGCATGCACAGCTCACACACACACTTACTGAATGCTGTCCCCACTCTACATTCGATGTGTCACTCTAATTGCATCGTCTACAATGGCCACACCTTTGTAACCATGGGATCAGCTCAGATGACCGGTCAGCCTATAGTTGAATAGTTGTTGGAATCCAGCCCTCTTCTGCTTGACCTGACCCTCCCTCTCAAAATCAAATCAAATTTTATTTGTCACATACACACATGGTTAGCAGATGTTAATGCGAGTGTAGCGAAATGCTTGTGCTTCTAGTTCCGACAATGCAGTGATAACCAACAAGTAATCTAACTAACAATTCCAAAACTACTGTCTTATACACAGTGTAAGGGGATAAGGAACATGTACATAAGGATATATGAATGAGTGATGGTACAGAGCAGCATACAGTAGATGGTATCGAGTACAGTATATACATATGAGATGAGTATGTAGACAAAGTAAACAAAGTGGCATAGTTAAAGTGGCTAGTGATACATGTGTTACATAAGGATGCAGTCGATGTTGTAGAGTACAGTATATACATATGTATATGAGATGAATAATGTAGGGTAAGTAACATTATATAAGGTAGCATTGTTTAAAGTGGCTAGTGATATATTTACATCATTTCCCATCAATTCCCATTATTAAAATGGCTGGAGTTGGGTCAGTGTCAATGACAGTGTGTTGGCAGCAGCCACTCAATGTTAGTGGTGGCTATTTAACAGTCTGATGGCCTTGAGATAGAAGCTGTTTTTCAGTCTCTCGGTCCCAGCTTTGATGCACCTGTACTGACCTCGCCTTCTGGATGATAGCGGGGTGAACAGGCAGTGGTTCGGGTGGTTGATGTCCTTGATGATCTTTATGGCCTTCCTGTAACAACGGGTGGTGTAGGTGTCCTGGAGGGCAGGTAGTTTGCCCCCGGTGATGCGTTGTGCAGTCCTCACTACCCTCTGGAGAGCCTTACGGTTGAGGGCGGAGCAGTTGCCGTACCAGGCGGTGATACAGCCCGCCAGGATGCTCTCGATTGTGCATCTGTAGAAGTTTGTGAGTGCTTTTGGTGACAAGCCGAATTTCTTCAGCCTCCTGAGGTTGAATAGGCGCTGCTGCGCCTTCTTCACGACGCTGTCAGTGTGAGTGGACCAATTCAGTTTGTCTGTGATGTGTATGCCGAGGAACTTAAAACTAGCTACCCTCTCCACTACTGTTCCATCGATGTGGATAGGGGGGTGTTCCCTCTGCTGTTTCCTGAAGTCCACAATCATCTCCTTAGTTTTGTTGACGTTGAGTGTGAGGTTATTTTCCTGACACCACACTCCAAGGGCCCTCACCTCCTCCCTGTAGGCCGTCTCGTCGTTGTTGGTAATCAAGCCTACCACTGTTGTGTCGTCCGCAAACTTGATGATTGAGTTGGAGGCGTGCGTGGCCACGCAGTCGTGGGTGAACAGGGAGTACAGGAGAGGGCTCAGAACGCACCCTTGTGGGGCCCCCGTGTTGAGGATCAGCGGGGAGGAGATGTTGTTGCCTACCCTCACCACCTGGGGGCGGCCCGTCAGGAAGTCCCCTCTTCTCTCTCGCTCCTCTATTTCCGCCTCTCTCTTCCCTCCCTGGGTTTCTCTCCGATGGTGTGCGTTGGGGTTCTGACAGTAGCAGCCACGATCTTAATCAATGAGAGTATTGATGTAGCACTCATCTCTGCTGTACCCGGGGCCAATGAATTGGAACCCCACTCCCACAGAGTCCTTAGAGTGTGTATGTGTGCTTGTGTCTGCATGTCTCAGGCCTTAGACAGCTGTACAGCACCTTGGCAGTGAACTCTGTCTCCATTCAATTTTTTTCTCCATCAGAGACGATTGATAGAAATCCACTGATTTCTAATTTTCTTATTGAATTTCTGTCCAAAGTGAGAGAACACCTAAATAATGTGTTTCAGGACAAGCTTATCCTCAGGGGAGCCATCATAGTGTGTAGAAATCCAGTGTTATACATGTACAGTTGAAGTCGGAAGTTTACAAACACTTAGGTTGGAGTCATTAAAACTCATTTTTCAACCACTGCACACATTTCTTGTTAACAAACTATAGTTTTGGCAAGGCGGTTAGGACATCTACCTTGTGCATGACACAAGTCATTTTTCCAACAATTGTTTACAGACAGATTATTTCCCTTATAATTCACTGTATCACAATTCCAGTGGGTCAGAAGTTTACATACACGAAGTTGATTGTGACTTTAAACAGCTTGGAAAAATCCAGAAAATGATGTCATGGCTTTAGAAGCTTCTGATAGGCTAATTGACATCATTTGAGTCAATTGGAGGTGTACCTGTGGATGTATTTCAAGGCATACCTTCAAACTCATTGCCTCTTTGCTTGACATCATGGGAAAATCAAAAGAAATCAGCCAAGACCTCAGTCTGAATTAATCTTGGGAGCACTTTCCAAACACGTGCAGGTACCACGTTCATCTGTACAATCAATAGTATGCAAGTATAAACACCATGGAACCACGCAGCCGTCATACCGTTCAGGAAGGAGACGCGTTCTGTCTCATAGAGATGAACATACTTTGGTACAAAAAGTGCAAATCAATTCCAGAACAACAGCAAATGACCTTGTGAAGATTCTGGAGGAAACAGGTACAAAAGTATCTATATCCACAATGAAACAAGTTCCATATAAACATAACCTGAAAGGCCGCTCAGCAAGGAAGAAGCCACTGCTCCAAAACCGCCATAAAAAATCCAGACTATGGTTTGGAACTGCACATGGGGACCGTGCAGATCGTACTTTTTGGAGAAATGTCCTCTGGTCTGATGAAACAAAAATAGAATTGTTTGGCCATAATGACCATCGTTATGTTTGGAGGAAAAATGGGGAGGCTTGCAAGCCAAAGAACACCATCCCAAAGCACGGGGTGGCAGCATCATGTTGTGGGGGTGCTTTGCTGCAGGAGGGACTGGTGCACTTCACAAAAAAGATGGCATCATGAGGATGGAAGATTATGTGGATATATTGAAGCAACATCTCAAGACATCAGTCAGGAAGTTCAGGCTTGGTTCAAGCTTGGTCGCAAAGGGGTCTTCCAAATGGACAATACTTTTGGAAGCATACTTCCAAAGATGTGGGAAAATGGCTTTAGGACAACAAAGTCAAGGTATTGAAATGGCCATCACAAAGCTCTGACCTCAATCCTATAGATAATTTGTGGGCAGAACTGAAAAAACGTGGGTAAGCAATGAGGCCTACAAACCTGACTCAGTTACACCAGCTCTGTCAGGAAGAATGGACAAACTTCACCCAACTTATTGTGGGAAGCCTGTGGAAGGCTACCTAAATTGTTTGACCCAAGTTAAACAATTTAAAGGCAATGCTACCAAATACTGAGTGTATGTAAACTTCTGACCCACTGGGAATGTGCTGAAATAAATAAAAGCTTAAATATATCATTAACTGTACTATTATTTTGACATTTCACAATCTTAAAATAAATTGGTGATCCTCACTGACCTAAAACAGGGAATTTTAACAGGATTAAATGTCAGCAACATATACCACTGCTGGCTTGCTTCTGAAGCTAAGCAGGGTTGTTCCTGGTCAGTCCCTGGATGCGAGACCACATGCTGCTGGAAGTGGTGTTGGAGGGCCAGCAGGAGGCACTCTTTCCTTTTTGCCTAAAAAAATATCCCAATACCCCTGGGCAGTGATCGGCGGCATTGCCCTGTGTAGGGTGCCGTCTTTCAGATGGGATGTTATACGGGTGTCTTGACTCTCTGAGGTCATTAAAGATCCCATGGCACTTATCGTAAGAGTAGACCTCTACAGGTGTCCTGGCTAAATTCCCAAGCTGTCCCTCATACCATCACCGTCACCTAATCATCCCCAGTTTACAATTGGGTCATTCTTCCCCGTCCTCTCCCCTGTAACTATTCCCCAGGTCATTAAGTCAGCTTTATGTGAGTGAGCTTTAAGTGAGAACGTGTTCTCAGTCAACTTACCTGTAAAAATATTTTTTTTAAATGTAAACTTAGTTTAAATGTATTTGGCTAAGGTGTATGTAAACTGCTGACTTCAACTGTATAATAACTGATGTCTCATTTAACAAGCAGGGTACATTTACAAAGTGTCTGGTAGGATACAGTAGCCATAATGATCATTTTGGAGAGGCAGAATCTCTCTAGTCAACTAAGATCAGAAGGCTAGGTCGTACATTTACATGTTATGTTTCCCTAAAGGTCCTGCTCTTTGATTCATCAAAGTATTCACAGGAGTTTCACAACATCTCAAGGCAAATGGAACACTGGTATTTCAATGAGCTAAATTATTTACAGCTAAGGGACTCTAGTAGAAGCTGTAAGAGAGCACTGCAGTGAAAAGGGCAACTTGATCATTTTATGATTTTATGGAGGTGATCTGCAGTATCTGGAGACCAACGGGAATGCACATGTACCTTTTTATAAGAGGTGAATTGGCATGGACAGACAACCAAGGGACCTCTCCTTTTACAGTTTAGTGCATAGTGTTGATCTCTGATAAGTGCATAAAAGTGCATTGCACTGAAACTGCTCTCTGTACATCTGCGTTCTCCAGTTTGGTGTACACCTTCAAAAGCAGCGACACGTCATTGAGTTTTGTCGGCGTTGACTGTACTCTTATTATACTTAGATGTCAAAGGCGTTGGCAAACAAATGTCCCTCTTCACTGACAGTGTCACCGGGTAAAGGGTCCCTTTACGGCAGCACCTCTCTGATTCAGAGGGGTTGGGTTAAATGCAGATGACACATTTCAGTTGAATGCATTCAGCTGTACAACTGACTAGTTATCCCCGTTCCCTTCCCTTTCCATTCTAAGAGGTCAATTACACCCTCTTCTACCTCTTGGGGTGGCAGGTAGCCTAGGGGTTAAGGTGTTGGACCAGTAACTGGAAGGTTGTTAGATCAAATCCCCAAGCTGAGAAGGTAAAAATCTGTTGTGCCCCTGAACAAGGCAGTTAACCCACTGTAGCTAGGATGTCATTGTAAATAATAATTTGTTCTTAACTGACTTGCCAAGTTAAATAAAGGTTAAAATTAGTTTTTAAATAATGATAACCATGCTTACTCTGCCCACTCTGTTGTGAAAGCACAAACACTTTACTTTCTACTTACCAAGCTAGCAGTCATTGATGGTTGGCTGGTAGTGGTACCCCTATTCCCTATATATAGGTCCTCGTCAAAAGTAGTGCACTATAAAGCCAATAGTGTGCCATTTGGGACACAGAGGCTGTGACTCCCTCACTTCCCTCCTCAGTCAGGAGTAGTGTGAAGAGAGCAGGCGGTTTGTCCATCCACTGAGCATCTGTACTGACCTCATCGGAAAACATCTTCCTAACTCATTCTTTGTGTTATTATGAATGCCTTGCCTTGGCCCATTGGAAGCCACCCATAGTCAATTGTAATAGGACAAGAAGAAAAACAACTAAATGAGAAGCATTAACTATTGAGCTGTCATCGTTGGTCCTCCTGTCTTGCCACGGTGGTGAACCCATTATTAGTTTACGGTGGCACCACTACTACAGGTTCTTTCTTGAAGAGTAACTTTGGCTCTAAAGTGATTTGTTATTTATGACTCAATGCAGCGTTGCTTTGTAGGAAACTCCAATGTCTCAGATGGCTCTCCAAAAGGAAAGTGTGTGATGGACTGACTGGTTCCAAGTAAATAATGGTAAGGAGGCCTAGGCTGGTTTCCGCTTCAGATCCTTAGTAAACAGCAGCTGATGGTAAAAAGCACTCAGCAGGAGTGTGTCACCTCTCTGTACTCAGAAAATGCGTAATTTCTCTGGTGAGTGTGCCCATTACTTGCTTTCTTCATACTTTCAAGGTAAGTGCCCATCATGTAGACAAGACAACACTGGGGTAATTTCTCTCTATGGCCCCCAACATGAACTCGGGTCCATCACAATCCTCTTAAATGGTTTCTTCTTCTCGCCACCTCTCCTTCATCTGCAAGGATGTGAAACTACTATCCCATATGACACCTAATGCTCGCTGACCGAATGCCCTCCATGGCAGTAGCCAATGACATTGTGACACATCACACAGGCTTGGGCTTCTCTCCAAATGCAATGTCTATTGTCCAACATTGGCATGGCTTACGAATGGCAACCTGATGCTGACAACACTCATGTCGACGTGTGTGTGTTTGTTTGTGTTTGTGCGATGACGTGTTTGTGAAGGTCTACGTGTATTTCCATTGTGTCCGTGCAGCTTTTGTAGTCTTCTTCTCTCTATTGGCTGTGTCCTGAAGATCAAAGAGCACTTAAAAGGCTGAAGGCAAATGTCCACTGAATGTTAAAGTCATGGTTGGGAATGGGGTGCGTGTCATGAATTTAAATCTTATGGCAATCGTACGGGCAATAGAATTCTGTCCCTTTCCCCATCTCCATGGGATTTACATATAGAGCTTTGAAATGCATAAGAGACAGAGGATTTCTATGTGGGAGAACAGTTTTGATCCACAGAAAGCAAGGAAGCGCTGTCTTTGCTATGCAATGTAACATGAGGGTGATGTGGAAAGAGAGAGAGAAATGGAGAGATAGCAAGTGAGAGGGAGAGGGAGAGGGAGAGGGAGAGGGAGAGGGAGAGGGAGAGGGAGAGGGAGAGGGAGAGGGAGAGGGAGAGTGAACGTGAAAAGCTACAGATGACTAAATGGTGGAGTGGTAATATGTTGAAAATAAACCATGAACCAGCAATGCTATATGATTTTTATTACATGCAGAACCAGACAACTAGGTTACGTTTATATTTTATATTCCCTAATGTCTGTCCTCTAGCTGGGACAAATAGTTAATCGCTTCCCAGTTATTATACTCTGGGGGAGAAATAATATGTTATCTTCTGGAATTAAATGTGTTTTTCACATCTGCAAATGACAGTCAGCTAATATTTCTGGAGATGATTGAGGCCCTGGTTGTGCTGGAAGCTGAAGTCTGTATTTAAATCTGTGGTCTAGAGTCTACACACACACACACACACACACACACACACACACACACACACACACACACACACACACACACACACACACACACACACACACACACACACACACACACACACACACACACACACACACACACACACACACACACACACACGTATACAGACACACACATACAGTACACACACACATATACAGACACACACTACGCTATAGACCACAGACAGAGAAGAGACAGAGTGGGGAAAGGAGAGGAGGACATGGTCATTTTTAGGGACGTCTGGACAACAAATTAGACTGTGGTTATATAACCATCTCTGTGTGTGTTGCTGAGTAAGACAGGCAGTCTTTCAGCATATGTAGAGAACTACATCAAATGAAAATCAAATCAAATGCTATTTGTCACATGCGTTGACTGCAGTGAAATGCTTGCTTACAAGCCCTTAACCAAAAGTGCAGTTTTAAGAAAATACAAAAAAGTAAGAAATAAAAGTAATAAATAATTAAAGAGTAGCAGTCAAATAACATTAGAGAGGCTATATACAGGGGATACCAGTAGAGAGTCAATGTGCTGGGGCACCGGTTAGTCGAGGTAAATTTTTATATATAGATAGATAGATAGATAGATAGATAGATAGATAGATAGATAGATAGATAGATAGATAGATAGATAGATAGATAGATAGATAGATAGATAGATAGATAGATAGATAGATAGATAGATAGATAGATAGATAGATAGATAGATAGATAGATAGATATGTTTTACCCCTTTTTCTCCCCAATTGGTAGTTACAGTCTTGTCTCATTGCTGCAACTCCTGTACAAACTCAGAAGAGGCGAAGGTCAAGAGCCGAAACACAATCCAACCAAGTCACACCGCCTACTTAACCCTGGCAATGTGCACCTTGCGAGTGTGTCAGCGTGCACTGCGCCCGGGCCACCACAGGAGTCGCCAGTGCGCAATGGGACAAGAACATCACTCCCGGCCAAACCCTCCCCTAACCCGGACAACGCTGGGCCAATTCTGCTCCGCCCCATGGGTCTCCCGGTCGTAGCCGGCTGCGACAGAGCCTAGACTCGAACCCAGAATCTCCAGTGGCACTGCAGTGCCTTAGACCCCTGCACCACTCGGGAGGCCCCTACTCAAGGTAATTGAGGTAATATGTACATGTAGGTAGAGTTATTAAAGTGACAATGCATAGATAATGACAGAGAGTAGCAGCAGCGTAGAAGACGGGGTGGCATTGCAAATAGCCTGGGTAGCCATTTGATTAGTTATTCAGGAGTCTTATGGCTTGGGGGTAGAAGCTGTTTAAAACCTCTTGGACCTAGACTTGGCGCTCTGGTACCACTTGCCGTGCAGTAGCAGAGAGAACAGTCTATGACTAAGGTGGCTGGAGTCTTTTTTTTTCTTGTTTTTTACTAGTTTTATTTTGAGATATTCTTCATATATTTTCAGTTTTTTACCCCCTTTTCCTTCCAATTTCGTGGTATCCAATTGGTAGTTACAGTCTTGTCCAATCGCTACAACCCCAGTACAGACTCGGGTGAGGCGAAGGTCCTCCGAAACACAACCAAGCCAAGCCACACTGCTTCTTCACACAACACCCGCTTTACCCGGAAGCCAGCCGCACCAGTGTGTAGGAGGAGACACCGTACACCTGGCGACCGTGTCAGCGTGCACTGTGCCCGGCCCGCCACAGGAGTCGCTAGTGCACGATGGGACAGGAACGTCCCTACCGGCCTAACCCTCCCCTAAGCTGGACGACGCTGGGCCAATTGTGCGCTTCCCCATGGGTCTCCCAGTCGCAGCCGGCTGCGACAGAGCCTGGACTCGAACCAGGATCTCTAGTGGCACAGCTAGCACTGCGATGCGGTGGCTGGAGTCTTTGACCATTTTTAGGGCCTTCCTCTGACACCGCCTGGATGGCAGGAAGCTTGGCCCCGTTGATGTTCTGGGCCGTACGCACTACCCTCTGTTTTGCCTTGCGGTTGGAGGCCGAGCAGTTGCCATACCAGGCTGTGATGCAACCCATCAGAATGCTCTCAATGGTGTAGCTGTAGAATGTTTTGAGGATCTGAGGACCCATGCCAAATATTTTCAGTCTCCTGAGGGGGAATAAGTTTGTCGTGCCCTCTTTACGACTGTCTTGGTGTGCTTGGACCATGTTAGTTTGTTGGTGGACACCAAGGAACTTGAAGCTCACAGCTTGCTCCACTCCAGCCCCGTTGATAAGAATGGAGGCGTGCTCGGACCTCCTTTTCCTGTAGTCCACAATAATTTCCATGGTCTTGATCATGTTGAGGGAGAGTTTAATGTCCTTGCACCAAACGGTCAGATCTCTGACCTCCTCGCTATAGGCTGTCTCGTCCTTTTCGGTGATCAGGCCTACCACTGTTGTGTCATCGGCAAACTAATGATGGTGTTGGAGTCATGCCTGGCTGTGCAGTCATGTGTGAACAGGGAGTACAGGAGGGGACTGAGCACGCAACCCTAAGGGGCCCACCTTGTTGAGGATCAGTGTGGTGGATGTGTTGTTACCTAACCTTACCACCTGGGGGCAGCTCGTTAGGAAGTCCAGGATCCAGTTGCAGAGGGAGGTGGTTAGTCCCAGGGTCCTTAGCTTTTGAATTAATTTCTTAAATTATTTATTACATACAAAACACAAGAAAGGGGTAACATTAAAGTATTCGAACATGAAGGACAAACAATACAGCATCAAGACACTATCAAACAACAATACAGCTCATTCGGTGTGGTTTTAATGTGGTGGTATGTAGACAGCTACGAAAAATACAGATGAAAACTCTCTAGGTAGATAGTGTGGTCTATAGCTTATCATGAGATACCCTACCTCAGGTGAGCAAAGCCTCAAATCCACAGATGATGCAATCTCTATTGCACTCCACACTGCCCTTTTCCACTTGGACAAAAGTAAAACCTATGTGAAAATGCTATTCATTGACTACAGCTCAGCGTTCAACACCATAGTGCCCTCAAAGCTCATCACTAAGCTAAAGACCCCGTCTATCTAAAAACCTGGAGGACCCTTACCCTTCAATGTTGGTATGCAAAAATACTAGCAAAATGCATAGCACTCAGAATTAAAAGGGTTTTACCAGATATTGTTCATCCTGACCAGACAGGTTTTTTACATGGACGATACATTGGAGATAATATACGACAACTACTAGAAATAATAGAACATCATGAAACATACAAGAAGCCAGGTATGGTATTTATAGCGGATTTTGAAAAGGCATTTGATAAAGTAAGACTGGATTATATTTATAAATACCTGGATTTTTTCAATTTTGGTAATTCTCTTATAAAATGGGTAAAAAATAACGTATAGCAACCCCAGGTGTAAAATAGTAAATAACGGCTACTTCTCAGAGAGTTTTGAATTGTCAAGAGGAGTTAAACAAGGTTGTCCGCTCTCACGATATCTATTCGTTATGGCCATCGAAATGCTAGCTATTAAAATCAGATCCAATAACAACGTTAGAGGATTAGAAATCCAAGGCTTAAAAACAAACTTGTCCATGTATGCCGATGACTCAAGTTTTATATTAAGTCCGCAGGCTAGATCCCTGCAATGTCTCATTAAAGATCTCGATAACTTTTCTGTGCTCTCTGGACTAAAACCTAATTATGATAAGTGTACAATATTACGTATTGGATCCTTAAAAAAATACAACTTTTACATTACCCTGCAGCATACCTGTAAAATGGGCTGATGGTGAAGTAGACATACTCGGTATTCATATCACAAAAGATATACATAAGCTCTCCACAATTAATTTTAATAGAAAACTTGAAAAATAGACACGGTCCTGCAACCATGGAGAGGTAAATACCTGCCTATTAATGGAAAAATTGACCTGATTAACTCCTTAGTCATATCTCAGTTTACTCACTTACTTATGGCGTTGCCTACTTCTGATGATTCGTTTTTCAAATCATATGAGCAAAAAATATTTTGCTTTATCTGGGACGCTAAACCAGACAAAATTAAACAAGCTTATCTATATAATGAATCTGAATTGGGTGGGTTGAGATTATTAAATTTAAAAGCACTAAACCTCTCTAAAAGCCTCACTAATTCAAACGTTTTATTTGAACCCAGGATGTTGACAACTGTGCCATACAGATTGCAAAATAGTTGGGAAGAGATTTTTGATGTACCGATTCCATGGTACAGGGTGTATGAGTTGATATATAAAACAACGCAAGATTCAAGACTTGGTGCTTTTCAGCTAAAATTATTATGTAGAATTCTTGCCACCAACAAAATGTTGAATATTTGGGGCATAAAACCATTGAAGCTCTGCAGATTTTGTTGTGCGGACAGAATCAATAGACCATTTATTTTAGTATTGCTCTCAGGTAGCCTGTTTCTGGTCTCAGGTTCAGGAATGGCTGAAAATGCATAGCATTGATCTAAAATTGTTCCTAGAAATAGTACTGTTAGGAGATCTGGAGAGACCGGGTAAGTCAATTACTAATATACGAATAGTCTTAGTAAAAGTATTTATCTTCAACACTCAATATGTAGATTCTATTCGATTAGATAGATTGAAATTTTACGTTAAACATCATAGCATAGTTGAAAGATATACAGTGTCTTGTGAAAGTATTCGGCCCCCTTGAACTTTGCGACCTTTTGCCACATTTCAGGGTTCAAACATAAAGATATAAAACTGTATTTTTATGTGAAGAATCAACAAGTGGGTGTCACGCCCTGGTCGAAGTATTTTGTGTTTATCTTCATGTATTGGGTCAGGCCAGGGTGTGGCATGGGGTTTTTGTATTGTGGTGTGTTTTGTCTTGGGGTTTTGGTGTTGGTATTGGGATTGTAGCTTAGTGGGGTATCTAGCAAAATCTATGGCTGTCTGGAGTGGTTCTCAATCAGAGGCAGGTGTTTATCGTTGTCTCTGATTGGGAACCATATTTAGGCAGCCATATTCTTTGAGTTTGTCGTGGGTGATTGTCCTTAGTGTCTTTGTTCCTGTCGCTGTGTTAGTTGACACAAGTATAGGCTGGTTCGGTTTTTGTTTTGTTATTTACGTTCTTTGTTTTGTAGTGTTTGTGTTTATTCGTGTTTACGTTGTTTATTAAACATGGATCGCAATCAACACGCTGCAGTTTGGTCTGACTCTCCTTCATCACACCAAGAGAACCGTTACAGTGGGACACAATCATGAAGTGGAACGACATTTATTGGATATTTCAAACTTTTTTAACAAATCAAAAACTGAAAAATTGCCCATGCAAAATTATTCAGCCCGTTTACTTTCAGTGCAGCAAACTCTCTCCAGAAGTTCAGTGAGGATCTCTGAATGATCCAATGTTGACCTAAATGACTAATGATGATAAATACAATCCACCTGTGTGTAATCAAGTCTCCGTATAAATGCACCTGCACTGTGATAGTCTCAGAGGTCCGTTAAAAGCGCAGAGAGCATCATGAAGAACAAGGAACACACCAGGCAGGTCCGAGATACTGTTGTGAAGTGCTGCAGAGATCTACAGCTGAGGTGGGAGACTCTGTCCATAGGACAACAATCAGTCGTATATTGCACAAATCTGGCCTTTATGAAGAGTGGCAAGAAGAAAGCCATTTCTTAAAGATATCCATAAAAAGTGTTGTTTAAAGTTTGCCACAAGCCACCTGGGAGACACACCAAACATGTGGAAGAAGGTGCTCTGGTCAGATGAAACCAAAATAGACATTTTTGGCAACAATGCAAAATGTTATTTTTGGCATAAAAAGCAACACAGGACATCACCCTGAACACACCATCCCCACTGTCAAACATGGTGGTGGCAGCATCATGGTTTGAGCCTGCTTTTCTTCAGCAGGGACAGGGAAGATGGTTAAAATTGATGGGAAGATGGATGGAGCCAAATACAGGACCATTCTGGAAGAAAACCTGATGGAGTCTGCAAAAGACCTGTGACTGGGACGGAGATTTGTCTTCCAACAAGACAATGATCCAAAACATAAAGCAAAATCTACAATGGAATGGTTCAAAAATAAACATATCCAGGTGTTAGAATGGCCAAGTCAAAGTCCAGACCTGAATCCAATCGAGAATCTGTGGAAAGAACTGAAAACTGCTGTTCACAAATGTTTTGCAAGGAGGAATGGGAAAAAATTCAGTCTCTCGATGTGCAAAACTGATAGAGACATACCCCAAGCGACAGCTGTAATCGCAGCAAAAGGTGGCGCTACAAAGTATTAACTTAAGGGGGCTGAATAATTTTGCACGCCCAATTTTTCAGTTTTTGATTTGTTAAAAAAGTTTGAAATATCCAATAAATGTCGTTCCACTTCATGATTGCGTCCCACTTGTTGTTGATTCTTCACAAAAGAATACAGTTTTATATCTTTATGTTTGAAGCCTGAAATGTGGCAAAAGGTCGCAAAGTTCAAGGGGGCCGAATACTTTCGCAAGGCACTGTATGTTGAGTAGAACTTTGTAGAGGGTGGCCAGCAGAGATAGATGGGATGGGCTGAGGGAAGCTGGGGGTTGGGATGTGAAATTGGAGACAAGTGGGAGTGGGGTTGCTGTGTGAGAGAGATAATGATGGTCAAAAGATAAAGGGAAAAAAGCCTAAATAGACATTTCCACTTCACAATAACTACACTTACAGTTGACCGAGGCAGGTCTATCAGGAAAGAAATTCGAAAAATGGACTTGTTGGAAAGGTGGAATCCTATGACGGTGGCATGTTGAAAGTCACTGTGCTCTTCAGTAAGTCCATTCTACTGCTAATGCTTGTCTATGGAGATGTCATAGCTGTGTGCTCGATTTTATACACCTGTCAGCAATGGGTGTGGCTGAAATAGCTGAACCCACTAATTTGAAAGGGTGTCCACATACGTTTTTATGTACTGTATAGTGTACATACAAAATATCAAAGTAAAAGGTCAAATAAATAACAATCACAGAGCTTAATAATATCCTTAACTCCAATAATGTTTTCCCCTCCAAATCCATAGTACAATCCTACTGAATGTCCCCGGACAGTGGTTAAAGAAAATGTCTTTGACCACCGCGGACAGTCAATTGCCCTCCAATTTCACTTTGAATCTCATGCATGATAACAAAAGACAGAGAGCTATGATTAGCCATGGTGTGTAGAGAGGCTTTAGTTAAAGGGGGAAATGAGCTCTTAACAAGAGGAGAGAATATGGAGCATGTGTAGGGCGTTTGTACCACTCAGTACCACTGCAGAATGAGTCTATGTATTTCCCCTCATTTACATAAGAGGTCATAATGGGCGCGCAACTCCATTAATCTTCCCCCAATTTAATTAGTATTTGTGGTGACAGGATATTTCCTGTAGGAACCATTATTATATGACACTGCTGATGAAACAGGCCAGGGCAGAGCAGGCTAATAAGCAATGAGCCTGTAGTTAGTTGATGATATGGAGTGAAGCTAAATACAAAATCGATTAAAAACAAAAATAATAGGTTTTAAGTGAGCAAAGGCATTGGTCTGAAGCCGAAAAATAAAGTAAATTCATATTTTTCCAGTTTACTCCATATTGGCTAAAAAATAAAAAATAAAATGATTCCCTCTGGAAAATCAGCTGTTAATATTAAATAAATAATAACTACATTGGTTCTGCCATTACTGTTTACTTTTACTTTACTTTTATTGCTGTGTTATGCTGTATTATAGTGCAGTATAATAATGTTGCATAATCACCCTCTGGTGTAAAAACAAAACAAAATATATTTTAAGTGAGAATAGGCATTGGTTTGATGCCGAAAAAAAAGGAAATTCACGAGTACCACAATGCCTATTCCACCCATGCTCTACCAAGGTTTTCAATCCCACAGCTTTGACCAACTACAGTAGCCTTGTTGGTATTGTACTTAAAACTATGTGTAGGTAGGTTGCTTATGATTAAAACCTTCTCAAACAGCCATTGTCAGAAATGCTACAAAAAGGTAGCACATCTTTATTGAACAGAAATGTGCATTTTATGGATGCTATAGTCTGGTTTTAATCCGACATCTAGAATTTGAGCCGCAAGAAATACTCTTAAAACTCAATTGCAAATATCCCTGTTAAAAAATCCAGAATGTGGTTAACTGTAACAGATGGAACGCTCATAACGAGAGGCGTGTTGTGTATCTCCAATCAAGTTGATTTGCTCATTTCCATTGAGATTGGTGTCATATGGGCTTAGATATTATGGGTTATCTATCGTTGCATCTATAATGTCAATGAGTGATGGCTCATGACGAGGGGCAGGACGTCTAGGTGAGGAATGGAACTTGATGTCAATATTATGGAGTGAAGCTAGCTAGTCAAGCTAAGGAACTTGATGTCAATAGTATGAAGCAAGTGAGCTTGTGAAAATCAAGATGGAGCCAAAGGAGAAGGGCGACATCTTTCGAGTTCCAACCAAACTTTGCTATACAGTGACTTATCGTGTTTATCTATACTTTTCTTGTACAGAAAGTTCATACTATTATCACATAGGACCGCCAAGCACTTCTGGGTGTTAGATCGACAGTTACTACCTTGATTTTGCCTTCAAATGCAACTTCAACTCCAACTCAGCTGTTCCACTTTTCATACCGGACCCTATTTATTTGTTCCACGGGCTACCAAAACGCCGTAGGTTGTAGACGAGGTGGAATCCTGGTGAAATTGCGGCAACGAGAAAACCGAATGGAGCTCGCCTCCGTTCTATTGTCAAATGTCCAGTCACTCGAGAATAAGATGGATGAGCTTCAGTTGAGAGTCTCCTATCATAGAGACTTGAAAAGCTGCAACATCATATGTCTCACTGAAATGTGGTTGTATGAAGACGCTATGCACGTAGTACCAGATGGATTCTCCACACAGCGCCAGGATCAAACTGGTGTGCTTTTTTAAGTGAAGGAAATCTTGAGCTTTTGCTCACCTGATATAGAATACCTCATGGTATACTGCCGACCCTTTTATCTACTGAGAGAGTTCTCATCCGTAACTATCATGCCTGTCTACATCTCTCCACAAGCCAACACCACTCTGGCACTCAACAAACTGTATGGGGCCGTAAAAAAAAACAAGAAACGGCTCACCCAGAGGCAGCATTTCTGGTGGGCCGAGACTTTAACGCGGGGCGACTTAAAACCATCCTACCACTTCAATCACCACTAGGGGCTCTAAAACTCTAGAACACTTTTATTCCACCAACAGAAATGCATACAATGCCCTCCCTAGTCCTCCCTTTGGCAAATCTGACCATCACAGTACACTGCTTCCTGTTAACAAACAAAAGCTCAAACAGGAAGTACCAATGATGCGCTCAATACGGAAGTGGTTGAATGAAGCAGACAAAAGGCTATAAGACTGTCTTGCTAGTAAAGACTGGGATATGTTCCGGGATTCACCCGATAGCATTGAGGAGTTTACCGCAACAGTCACTGGCTTCATCAATAAGTGCATAGACTGTGTTGTCTCCACACGGACTATAAGAACGTATCCAAACCAAAAACCATGCATTACAGGCAATATCCATGCTGGGCTAACGGCTAAAGCTACCGCTTACAAGGAACGGGACACGGACATGGACACATTCAAGAAAGCCCACTACGACCTCTGACGAGACTTCATGCAAGAAGACAATACACTGAGTGTATAAAACATGAACACCTTCTTAATATTTAGTCGCATCCCCCTCTTTTGCCCTCCGCACAGCCTCATTTCGTCAAGCATGGACTCTACAAGGTGTAGAAAGCGTTCCACAGGGATACTGGCCCATGTTGACTCCAATGCTTCCCACAGTTGTGTCAAGTTGGCTGGATGACCTTTGGGTGATGGACTATTCTTAATACACATGGGAAACTGTTGAACGTGAAAAACCCAGCAGTGACTTTTGTCTTGCCCATTCACCATCTGAATGGCAAACATACACAATCCACGTATATTAAAATGAAAATGCATATTAAAAACTTGGAAATAAATGAATCCGCCATCATTAACACAATGGAAAAATCAAATGATTTGTTATTGAAATATTGAAATTAGCATGGGCGACTGAGAAAAACAAAATTGGTAGAATATAAGGCCATGTGGCAAATAATAATGCAGACACTAGGGATGGGGGTGTGAGCATGCGCGTTTGGGCAGATGAGATGTAGTCATTGTTTGATGAGAGCACGCCCCCATCCACATTGAAGGGGCTGTTGTGGAGCGGGTTGAGAGCTTCAAGTTCCTTGGCGTCCACATCACTAAGGACTTAACATGGTCCACACACACCCGCACAGTAGTGAAGAGGGCATGCCATTTCCTCTTCCCCCTCAGGAGGCTGAAAAGACTTGGCATGGGCCTTCGGATCCTCCAAATGTTCTACAGCTGAACCATCTAGGGAATCCTGACTGTCTGCATCACCGCTTGGTGTGGAAAATGTACCGTTCTTGACCGCAAAGGTGTGGTGCAGACAGCCCAATACATCACGGGGGCCGAGCTCCCTGCCATCCTGAAAAAATGCCAAAGACTCCAGCCATCCAAGCCATAGACTGTTCACTCTGCTACTGTCCGGAAAACGGTACCAGAGAGTCGGCTCTCGGATCAACAGGCTCTAAGACAGCTTCTTCCCCCAAGCCATAATCCTGATAAATAGCCAGACTGCTAAATAGTCCATTAATGATAGCCAAACTGTGTGCACTGACTATATCATGCACTGACCCTACACACACTCACTAGTCTTTATGAACACACCATATACACACTCGCTAGATTATATATACACACCATATACACATACACTCACACATACTACACTACCACTCCCACACAAAACCCACACATATTAACATGCACTACATATGCACACACACACATAACCCACACACGCATACCGACACAAACACATACATACACATTACACTCATTGCTACTGTTCTTTATTTTACTCTTATTATTATCTATCCTGATGCCTCGTCACTTTACCCTGCCTTCATGTACATATCTACCTCAAATACCTTATTATTATCTATCCTGATGCCTAGTCACTTTACCCTGCCTTCATGTACATATCTACCTCAAATACCTTATTATTATCTATCCTGATGCCTAGTATATAGCTCCACATTGATCTGGTACTCCATGTATATAATTCCACATTGATCTGGTACTCCCTGTATATAGCTCCACATTGATCTGGTACTGGTACTCCCTGTATATAGCTCCACATTGTTCTGGTACTCCCTGTATTTAGCTCCACATTGATCTGGTACTGGTACTCCCTGTATATAGCTCCACATTGATCTGGTACTGGTACTCCCTGTATATAGCTCCACATTGATCTGGTACTCCCTGTATATAGCTCCACATTGATCTGGTACTGGTACTCCCTGTATATAGCTCCACATTGATCTGGTACTGGTACTCCCTGTATATAGCACCACATTGATCTGGTAATCCCTGTATATAGCTCCACATTGATCTGGTACTGGTACTCCCTGTATATAGCTCCACATTGATCTGGTACTGGTACTCCCTGTATATAGCACCACATTGATCTGGTAATCCCTGTATATAGCTCCACATTGATCTGGTACTGGTACTCCCTGTATATAGCTCCACATTGATCTGGTACTGGTACTCCCTGTATATAGCTCCACATTGATCTGGTACTCCCTGTATATAGCTCCACATTGATCTGGTACTCCCTGTATATAGCTCCACATTGATCTGGTATTCCCTGTATATAGCTCCACATTGATCTGGTACTCCCTGTATATAACTCCACATTGATCTGGTACTGGTACTACCTGTATATAGAATATATATATTCTTGTGTATTTAATGTTATTCCTCTTGCATTACTATTTTTTATTTTACTCTGCATCATTGGGCAGAGCTCGTAAGCAAGCATTCCACTGTGAAGTCTACACCAGTTGTAGCGACCTCAATACAACACTTAGAGCCATTGTCAAGAAGCATGGACCTCTGTCACGATCGTCGTAAGAACATTCGGATCAAAGCGCAGCGTGATATGGGTTCCGCATAATTTATTGACATGAAACGCACAAAATAATAAAAAGCAAATGATATGTGAGGCTATGGAGTGCTCACAGGCAATTACACATAAACATGATCCCACAAAACACAGTGGGGAATTGGCTGCCAAAATATTATCCCCAATCAGAGACAACGATAAACAGCTGCCTCTGATTGGAAACGATACCAGGCCAACATAGAAATAAAACCCACACTAGTCACACCCCGACCTAACCAAAATAGAGAATAAAAATGTCTCTCTATGGTCGGGTGCGGAAAACCTGACTCTATAGGGGAGGGTCCGGGTGGGCATCTAGCGTTGGTGGCGGCTCCGGTGCGGGGTGAAGTACCCACTCCGCTCGTGGATCCGCCAGCATCAGTGGCAGCTCTGGTGCGGGACTTTGCCCCCGCCCAGACCACGGGTCCGGCCATGGAGCTGAGTTGGCCGCCGCACCCGGACTGGGCACCGGGACAGAGGAAGGCTCCGGCCATGGAGCTGAGTTGGTCGCCGTGCCTGGACTGGGCACCGGGACAGAGGAAGGCTCCGGCCATGGAGCTGAGTTGGCCGCCATGCCTGGACTGGGCCCCGGGACAGAGGAAGGCTCCGGCCTTGGAGCTGAGTTGGCCGCCGTGCCTGGACTGGGCCCCGGGACAGAAGAAGGCTCCGGCCATGGAGCTGAGTTGGCCGCCGTGCCTGGACTGGGCACCGGCACGGAGGAAGGCTCCGGCCTTGGAGCATGACTGGATGCCGTGCCTGGACTGTGCATCGGCGCAGAAGGAAGTCAGGAACCAATACACGCAGTCAGTCAGGAAAGCAAAGGCTAGCTTTTTCAGGATGCAGAAATGTGCATCCTGTAGCTCTAACTCCAAAATGTTTTGGGACACTGTAAAGTCCATGGATAACAAGAGCACCTCCTCCCAGCTACCCACTGCACTGAGGCTAGGTAACACGGTCACCCCTGATAAATCCATGATAATCGAACATTTCAATTAGAAATTCTCAACGGCTGACCATGCCTTCCTCCTGGATACTCCAACCCCGGCCAACAGCCGGTTGTTCCCTGGTAATATGGGTTAAAGTCTCTCAGCTCTACATGAAAATAATCGTCAGTCGGTAACAGCAGATCAGTAGTCTCAGTCCTGCACAACCCCTTGACAGTCAAAAGCTGGTTATCATGCGCCATGGGAAGTGACGTGACAGGCAGTGTTATTTGTTGACAATAGGATCTCTCTATGGGGAGATGAGACAGGAGAGGGGATATGGCTTGTGTTGAGCCCAGAAGCTGTGCTTATCTGTACAGATCACACCCAGGTGAGTCTCTGATTCCATCTGAAATGTCTCTCAGTGTCGTCCAAATGTAGTATTCTACTTTTGACCTAGCCTATGTGGCTGCCAAAAGCAGTGCACTGAAACGCATGACAACATACTCTAAAATAAAGTATCTTATGGCAAAACACACGCAACAACCACACTGTCGGGAATGGGTGTGGAGTGGAGTTCTGTAGGAAGAGATTCCTTTGTGATAGTTGGTGTCTAGAGACTTTATTTTAATTTTATTTTTTACCTTTATTTAACCATGCAAGTCAGTTAAGAACAAATTCTTATTTTCAATGACAGCCTAGGAACAGTGGGTTAACTACCTGTTCAGGGGCAGAACGAGAGATTTTGTACCTTGTCAGCTCGGGGATTTGAACTTGCAACATTTCGGTTACTAGTCCAATGCTCTAACCACTAGGCTACCCTGCCGCCCCTTACAGAGGCACTGTCTGTCATGTCTAGATGACGAGACTTGACTACTGTAACCGCAAAGTCTCTCCCGAGACACACACACACCTCCTCGATGTGGAAACGATACTGTTTGGCTTACAGAAGTTCCATCATCTTGTTATGCAAAGGAAAGAGGGGGGTTATTTGAGTGCGACCAGGGAGTATACATTCTTCAGAATTGTGTGTGTTGATTTTTATTTGGTACATGTTTTTATTTAACCAGGCAAGTCAGTTAAGAAAAATTATTATTTACAAGAATGGCATACCACAGCCAAACCCTAACAATGCTGGTGTAACGGGATTCTTCTGTTGAAGGAGAGGCAGACCAAAACGCAGCATGGTTATTGTGATACATCTTTAATAAAGATGAAAATAGAACCATATACAAAAAAAACAAGAAAACGTGAAAAAACAAAAACAGCCCTATCTGTTGTAACAAACACAAAGCAGGAACAATCACCACAAAACCTCACACAAAACAGGCTACCTAAATATGGTTCCCAATCAGAGACAATGACTAACACCTGCCTCTGATTGAGAACCATGTCAGGCCAAACATAGAAACAGACAAACTAGACACACAACATAGAATGCCCACTCAGATCACACCCTGACCAAACAAAACATAGAAACATACAAAGCAAACTATGGTCAGGGTGTGCCAGCTGGCCAATTGTGCACCGCCCTATGTGACTCCCAATCACAGCCGGTTGTGATACAGCCTGGAATCAAACCAGGGTCTGTAGTGACACCTCTAGCACTGAGATGCAGTGCCTTAGACTGCTGCGCCACACGGTTTTGTTAACACAAACAAAAGGCCGACAACAAACACACCAGTGTCTGGTGATGGACAGATCTATTTCACATGGTCTGTCTTACTGTACACACACACGCAAGCACGCGCACACACACCGACTTGTTTACTTCTTCAGCGTGATACAAACCACACAAACACATCCATGCTAACGTGTGATCAGTGCTGATTTAAACTGCAGCAGTGTGTTTGTCTGCTGTAAATATGTCCACCAACAAAACCATTAGGAAAAGCCAATTACAGTGAGAATGATTAGCAATGTTTCTCTCTCTCGTTCTCTGCTTTCCTCAGCAGCTGTTCAGCCTGCTCTGTCTGATATGAATCATGTTCGACC
Organism: Oncorhynchus gorbuscha; assembly: GCF_021184085.1. Lineage (NCBI taxonomy): Eukaryota > Metazoa > Chordata > Actinopteri > Salmoniformes > Salmonidae > Oncorhynchus > Oncorhynchus gorbuscha. The sequence continues at coordinate 20,058,632 of NC_060186.1, read as the reverse complement.
CAGATGCTCTATACCAGCGGATTGATTAGGGAGTAATGCCTCAGGGCAGAGTAGTAGCGGTGTGTGTGTGTGTGTGTGTGTGTGTGTGTGTGTGTGTGTGTGTGTGTGTGTGTGTGTGTGTGTGTGTGTGTGTGTGTGTGTGTGTGTGTGTGTGTGTGTGTGTGTGTGTGTGTGTGTGTGTGTGTGTGTGTGTGTGTGTGTGTGTGTGTGTGTGTGTGTGTGTGTGTGTGCGGTATTATGAATCTGCACAATATGCATGTATAGGAGTTGCCAAGGAATTCACTAAGGAATTCTCAATCCATTGGGAACCGGTTAAAGTTCCGACTTTCCCAACCCATGTTCCCTCTCATAGCTGTCGTTCACTCACACTTCTGTGGGAATGTTTTCCTCATCAGCCTGGATTAGTATTCAAGCACACTAGTTTTCTAGAATTGAATGACAACACGCGGGACCCCCAAGGTTATCATCTATAGGTGTGTTTGTAAATTCAATCTGGTTTGCTGGAGTGCTGGAGTGCGCTCTGGGCGCTCGTAAATTTAGAGCTTTGTCAGATTGTCCATTCATAAATTCAGAGCGTTTTGCTGTCGTAGCGTTCAGAGTGCACACTGGACGCTCTGGCCGAGGAGTAGGGTTTATCTAAGCGTTCTGAACTCACAACGGCAGTCAAGCACCCAAGCAACCTGGCTAACGTTAAATAACTACTTCCTGACACAAATGAGAGAACACCTCACCCTGACCATTTTACTCGCCCTAGCAGAGCTGGTTAGGCTGTTTTCAGGTTATCGGGTGCTGTACTGCAGGCAACAACTTTATTATGTTTTTTTGCTGATGTTAACTGACACCGGCCATGTTCAAAAGGGGTTGCGTGTTCGTAAATTCGTCAGTTATTCTGCGCTCTGGTTCAGTCAGACAAGAGTGCTCTGGAATCAGAGTAGATAGCCAAAGCAAATTTACAAATGCACCCTACAGTGGGGTAAAAAAGTAGTTAGTCAGCCACCAATTGTACAAGTTCTCCCACTTAAAAAGATAAGAGAGGCCTGTAATTTTCATCATAGGTACACTTCAACTATGACAGACAAAATGAGAAGAAGAAAAATCCAGAAAATCACATTGTAGGATTTTTAATTAATTTATTTGCAAATTATGGTGGAAAATAAGTATTTGGTCAATAACACAATTTTATCTCAATACTCTGTTATATACCCTTTGTTGGCAATGACAGAGGTCAAACGTTTTCTGTATGTCTTCACAAGGTTTTCACACACGGTATTTTGGCCCATTCCTCCATGCAGATCTCCTCTAGAGCAGTGATGTTTTGGGGCTGTTGCTGGGCAACACAGACTTTCAACTCCCTCCAAAGATTTTCTATGGGGTTGAGATCTGGAGACTGGCTAGGCCACTCCAGGACCTTGAAATGCTTCTTACAAAGCCACTCCTTCGTTGCCCGGGCGGTGTGTTTGGGATCACTGAAAGGCCCAGCCACGTTTCATCTTCAATGCACTTGCTAATGGAAGGAGGTTTTCACTCAAAATCTCATGATACATGGCCCCATTCATTCTTTCCTTGACACGGATCAGTCGTCCTGGTCCCTTTGCAGAAAAACAGCCCCAAAGCATGATGTTTCCACCCCCATGCTTCACAGTAGGTATGGTGTTCTTTGGATGCAACTCAGCATTCTTTGTCCTCCAAACATGACGAGTTGAGTTTTTACCAAAAAGTTATATTTTGGTTTCATCTGACCATATGACATTCTCCCAATCTTCTTCTGGATCATCCAAATGCTCTCTAGCAAACTTCAGATGGGCCTGGACATGTACTTGCTTAAGCAGGGGGACACGTCTGGCACTGCAGGATTTGAGTCCCTGCCGGTGTAGTGTGTTACTGATGGTAGGCTTTGTTACTTTGGTCCCAGCTCTCTGCAGGTCATTCACTAGGTCCCCCCGTGTGGTTCTGGGATTTTTTTCTCACCGTTCTTGTGATCATTTTGACCCCACGGTGTGAGATCTTGCGTGGAGCCCCAGATCGAGGGAGATTATCAGTGGTCTTGTATGTCTTCCATTTCCTAATAATTGCTCCCACAGTTGATTTCTTCAAACCAAGCTGCTTACCTATTGCAGATTCAGACTTCCCAGCCTGGTGCAGGGAAACATTTTTGTTTATAGTGTCCTTTGGCAGCTCTTTGGTCTTGGCCATAGTGGAGTTTGGAGTGTGACTGTTTGAGTTTGTGGACAGGTGTCTTTTATACTGATAACAAGTTCAAACATGTGCCATTAATACAGGTAACGAGTGGAGGACAGAGGTATGTGAGAGCCAGAAATCTTGCTTGTTTGCAGGTGACCAAATACTTATTTTCCACCATAATTGGCAAATAAATTCATAAAAAATCCTACATGTGATTTTCTGGATTTTTTTTCTTCTCATTTTGTCTGTCATAGTTGAAGTGTACCTATGATGAAAATTACAGGCCTCTCTCATCTTTTTAAGTGGGAGAAGTTGCACAATTGGTGGCTGACTAAATACTTTTTTGCCCCACCGTATGTCTGCCCAATATGGAGTGGCAGGTAGCCTAGTGGTTAGAGCATTGAACTAGTAGCCGAAAGGTTGCAAGATCAAATCCCTGAGCTTACAAGGTAAAAATCTGTAGTTCTTCCCCTGAACAGGCGGTTCCTAGACTCTCATTGAAAATAGGAATTTGTTTTTAACCCGCTGTCATTGTAAATAAGAATTTGTTCTTAACTGACTTGCCTAAATAAATGTCTCTCTAGCTGTAGTTCTATAACCATAGTCCTTCTATGCCTATGACACCCAAGTCATTCTCTGTTGGTCGGTTCAGATATGACTGTAATGTGAAGCTGAAATGTTTAGGTGTTTGACTCTGATCTCATGGTGAGGATGTGTGCAAATAACAGGGGTGGGATCGGTGTGTGTGTACAGATAGAAGCTGGAGGGAGACGGGCTACAGAGATGAAGAGGGAGGTGTAAATTGCCAGTCTGTTTTATGGGACTGGCCCCAAAGTAAGCTTGGTGAAATGGAGGGGTGTGTTGTGGCCTGTGAAGGGGCTAAACTGCCCCATTCCACTTCTCACAGATGGGGCTCATGCAACACAGGACCATTTCTTCTCCAGGCTAAGGGCCCCATTGATCTAACATGTAAAGGGATATAAGAGGGTGGATAAGGAGAGATACAAAGTAGTACAATGGGGGAGAGGAGAGGGATAGCAGGGTAAAGGGAAGTCAAGGTAGTAGTTCAGGGGCATGCAAATTAGCAGCAACACAAGACCTTGGACTGAAGAACATTGTGTGGGCTGGTCTTAATCTCAGTTGGAAGTTGCCTCTAAACATTGAGAAGTATCACTGATTTCACAACTAATTAGGAACATCGGGTTAGCTTCACCATATTCTGTTCTCACCCATGGGTCTTGAAGAGTGTTCTGCCTCAGTGGTTTCCTGTGGTGTCTCATCAACTGCCACCCGGGACAATACAGCCCACAGCTACACTCGTAGCCCATTACTCACATTACAGCAGATTCACACCTTCTAAAGAGCACATGTTTTATTCATCTCTAGAGATTAGGCGTCTATAAAGACATCAAGCCATTGCCCTGGGAGACAAACATGGAAATTAAACGATTACGCATCTTAATCAGCCTTGTTATCACCACTGCCCAGTTATCTTCAATCCCTAGTAAACACACACAAGCACACACATGGATGCATGTGAGTGGATGGTGTGCTCTATTGAATGCCCATCCACGCACACACATGTACATATGCATGTATGGACAGACACATAAACATATCCCTTTTTAGTATTCCATGGCTGGATGGAGATTGATGTTGATAAGCAATGCTGACAGTATATTCAGTATCGTGTGTGTGTGTGTGTGTGTGTGTGTGTGTGTGTGTGTGTGTGTGTGTGTGTGTGTGTGTGTGTGTGTGTGTGTGTGTGTGTGTGTGTGTGTGTGTGTGTGTGTGTGTGTGTGTGTGTGTGTGTGTGTGTGTGTGTGTGTGTGTGTGTGTGTGTGTGTGTGTGTGTGTGTGTGTGTGTGTGTGTGTGTGTGTGTGTGTGTGTGTGTGTCAATCAGGGCCTCTCGCTGATCCATCAGTATGCAGGTCTGCTTATCCCCCAGAGGACAGTGTGAGATAAGGTGTGTGTGTTTATGCGTGCTTGCATAGACATACAGGATACCTCGGGATAGTGTCGACATTGTTTACCAACATCAATCTCCACCAAGCCATGGAATGCTAAAAAGGGAAATGTTTATGCGTCTGTCCATGTGTGTGTGTGTGTGTGTGTGTGTGTGTGTGTGTGTGTGTGTGTGTGTGTGTGTGTGTGTGTGTGTGTGTGTGTGTGTGTGTGTGTGTGTGTGTGTGTGTGTGTGTGTGTGTGTGTGTGTGTGTGTGTGTGTGTGTGTGTGTGTGTGTGTGTGTGTGTGTGTGTGTGTGTTTGTGTGTGTTTGCTTATCCTGGGCCTGGAGCTCCTGGTGCTCCTCTCTCCCCACAGCTGAATTATACATCATAAGGCTCCTGGTGCTCTGCATGGCCCAGGGAAGATTACATCACAGCAGCCCATGATATGTGGTCCATCTCTGGCTGTAACCATGCTCCCCTCTCCCCTCCTCTGACCCTGGTCTGGTTCCCAGTACAGGATGGAAGAAAGGAAGAAAGAAGAGGTCTGTTATCTCTTATTGGAAATCTGTGCTTCTGCAGACCTCTCCTCAGTGTTCAGTATTGAAGACATGTTTCTTCTCTACAACACCACTCTGCACTCACCCTTTCAAAAACTGAAGAAACATGTATTTCTCTATCTCCCTCCCTCTTGCTCTCCCTCCCCTCTCCTGCTCCTTCACCTCTCCCCTCCCTTTGTTCTCCTGTTTTGTCTCAGGAGTGTTCCATGTAAAGAGCACACAGCCTGTCTTCAAACAGAATGTGTGTTCCTCCTCTCTCTCTCTCTCTCTCTCTCTCTCTCTCTGGCCTGGCATCGTGCTGTGGTCTCCCTTGGCAGGTTGTGGGAAAGAATGACTGATTAGGTGGGCTAGCTGCTGATTTCACCTCCTTCACTGCCTCTCTGACTGTGTCCAGAGCTCTGAATTGGGCGTCTGCATTGGCACAAACCTTTAACTTTCACCAGGAGGTTTTAGAGTAGCAGATGTCATCGGCTGGCTTGTTTTGAGGATTTTACTCAAAACAAGGTATATATGTTCGTACTTAAGAGAAATAGTGTGTGTGACTTCACTCAAGCAGTAAAGTGGAATAATAAACTACTTGTGAGGGAATCCCGTTCTGTCTGAGGAGCTCAGAGTCTTTGTGTGTCAGAACTACAGCGTTTCTCTGGAATAATAGACTGAGGAAAGATCCATGTTTGAGGGCCAAATGATCTGGAAAATAAGACCCTGAGAAGAAAATAGAGGTTTTCTGCAATTGATGTCACTTCACACACTTGATACTGTGGCTAAATTGTATTAGTCATGTACAATTTCACAATGTTCAGCACATTTTGGGGGTTTTCTTAAATGATAGAAATTGTGCCTGACACTGGCCTGCAGGTTGTTGCAAGTGTAATGTTTGTGAAAATTAGAACCGAAGCCATGTTCAGATGCCTGGGAAATATGGAAATATGAATATATGAATACAAGGTCAATCTTTTTCAAAGGGAGGAAAAGTTAAGCATCGACTCGATGCCCCTCTCTGGAGTCAAACATTCAAATTCATCTATCGACCCCAAACGTCTTGACAAGCATCTGAATTTAATTGAACATGCGGTTCCCGTGGCGCCTATAGAATCAATTAGATGTAATGCTGTATTAAAGATTTTGCACAGTTATTCATAGCTGAAGTCACAATCACATGAGGTAGAAATCCACCAGCTGGTAATAGACTTGTTGGGTATCCAGCCTTTACCAGGATTTACATATTAGTGGATTAGTGGATCCAAGTCATCCAGTCCTGGGTCCGTATTCATAAAGCATCTCTGAGTAGGAGTGCTGATCTAGGATCAGGTCTCCCCTGTCCATGTAATGTCATTCATAAAGCATCTCTGAGTAGGAGTGCTGATCTAGGATCAGGTCTCCCCTGTCCATGTAATGTCATTCATAAAGCATCTCTGAGTAGGAGTGCTGATCTAGGATCAGGTCTCCCCTGTCCATGTAATGTCATTCATAAAGCATCTCTGAGTAGGAGTGCTGATCTAGGATCAGGTCTCCCCTGTCCATGTAATGTCATTCATAAAGCATCTCTGAGTAGGAGTGCTGATCTAGGATCAGGTCTCCCCTGTCCATGTAATGTCATTCATAAAGCATCTCTGAGTAGGAGTGCTGATCTAGGATCAGGTCTCCCCTGCCATGTAATGTCATTCATAAAGCATCTCTGAGTAGGAGTGCTGATCTAGGATCAGGTCTCCCCTGTCCATGTAATGTCATTCATAAAGCATCTCTGAGAAGGTGTGCTGATCTAGGATCAGGTCTCCTCTGTCCATGTAATGTCATTCATAAAGATCTAAATAGCAAGACTGATCTTAGATCATATTTCAGAGTCCAACTACATGGTATGTGCAGTTCTTCTTCAACTGTAGGCTTGTCTGTATTTGTGTTGCTGGTGTCTCTCTTACAACCTAATCGACTCTCCACAATGCAGCTGTGGATTTCTCATCACCATTATTTCATGAGAGGGGGGAGTGTGAGATCCATGGTGGTGATGTGTTGAGTCTCAGCTGGCTTGACTACAGTAGCATTGATCTACCTCTGTTGTGGTTCATTGTTGTTGGCGCTAGGAGCTAGGAACATCGGTGTTCTGCTGCTGTACAGACTACACATACTAGTCAACAGACCTGGGCTCAAATTTGATTTGAAATAACACTTTATTTGGGAGCTCTGATATGATATCCTCTGTATTTTCCTTGCTCTCCTTATACAATATTTCTGATAAACTGGAAGATTTACTGATCAGGTCTCCTCTCATTAATATTTGTCATATGTGCCTGAGTGGTCCAGGAAATTATCTTTAGGACTGAAATAAATTAATTACAGTTGTCTGTGCCTGCCAAGGTACGAGTGAAGAATTCAAATTGCGTTCCCACCCGAGCGGCAGAAAGTGTTGCATTGCTGTGTGTATCTACTGTAATCTTTTACTGCTGCTTTGATGTCTCGACCCCAAAGATTGAATCTACATTATCAGCAGTGTGAGGTTCTTGTTGTCCGGGTACATAGAAGGGATTCTGTATGGTGAATCTGCTCCAACAACACAAAGCTTTGTTGTGCTCAGAAGGAATTGTAAATTAAAACCCTGGTTAGACTTCACAGAGAGAAATTAGAAGTACGCACACACACACACACACACACGCACGCACGCACGCACGCACGCACGCACGCACGCACGCACGCACGCACGCACACACACACACACACACACACACACACACACACACACACACACACACACACACACACACACACACACACACAATTATATGAGGGTACACACCTCATTATGGGGTATTACCTAACTTGAGTAGCCTAATAATACATTCATACATATGGTAATTAACATTAAATTAATACCAACGATATTATCATAACCACAATATCTTGGGCTATATGTCTTGCTTAAGCAAATAGAACGTGGGTGTTATCTAGGGTTACTCGAGCAATTGAAAGTATTTCTGCAGTTGATGTCTCATCGTGTCTGTCTGTGCTAAGGGCCTTAGCCTCACTAAGTTAATTTGGAGGAACTCAGCGGTCCTCTGAACTGAAACTAATTCCCCATTAAGTGGTTGTTATTCATGGTGAGGGGACAGAGGACTGACTGATAGCAATGCTGCTGGAGGTCTCTGTCAAGTAGGGGGAGAGAGAGAGGTGTAGCTGTATATTCTATTCAATGGCACTAGCAACCCAGATAGTAACCATACAGAACTGTGTGTGGGAGAGATTCATGTTAAAGGCAGTTTTTTTATACACATGGTCAGAGTAGTGTGTGGCAGGTTGCAGTGTATATATGCTATCTTAGGAGAGCATAGAACAAGTGGAACAAGTGGTGGGGGGGGGTGTCTGTGTGTGTCTGTGTCTGTGTCTGTGTCTGTGTGTGTGTACACCTCTAAGGCTAACTGGCCGCAAATCAAATCCCTGCACAAATCTCATCAACCGCTGTGTTACATTTGACAGATGATCTCAGCGAAACATGGACTGACAAACACAGTAATAACACATTCAAGAGACTAACGAGTAACTATAGAATATTACCCTTAAAACCCTGACTGTTATCTAACTGAGTGCTACACGGACCCAAAGCTGAGATCCTGCTGAAAGCCTGGCTGAAAGATCAAAGGAGTTTCTGGAGAATTACTAACATAGAGAGGGATATGGAGACTCTATCTGTCAACCAAATGGTCTTTACCTTAAATAGTTACCGCAACATCTTATGTCCTTATGTCATCATGTAAGGATTATTACATCTACTGTGTGAACCAAATGTGTCTGACTAAGATGACTGTTCATGATCTCTCTTCTGACATGTTTTATGACCACGGTACACAGGTCTTAGTGTTTGAGATGTGTTGTAGAGGCACTCTGTTGGGAATTCCAAGGCAAAAAGTTGGTGGCCTTAAACATAGCTACATGTGCACACAAACACTGTCCCAAATATGTGTTTTTACCTCATGTTGAAAATCCTCTGTATCCCTGCACTGTTCTCTGTCGTTTACCCAACACCAGTTCACACACGCACACGCGCACACACGCACGCACGCACACACACACACACACACACACACACACACACACACACACACACACACACACACACACACACACACACACACACACACACACACACACACACACACACACACACACACACACACACACACACACACACACACACACACACACACACACACACACACACGCACGCACACACACACACACACACACACACACACACACACACACACACACACACACACTTACTGCTCACTTACACATGCTTACTGACCCAATAGGTCCACAGACAATGCAATCATCATCACACTGCACACTGCCCTATCCCCTGTAGACAAGAGGAATACCTATGGAAGAATGCTGTTAATTGACTATAGCTCAGCATTTAAAACCATAGTACCCTCCAAGCTCATCATTAAGCTTGAGACCCTGGGTGCAATTGGGTCCTTGGACTTCCTGACGGGCTGCCCCCAGGTGGTGAAGGTAGGAACACAACACCTCCACTTCGCTGATCTGCAACACTGGGGCCCCACAAGGGTACATGCTCAGCCCTCTGCGGTACTCCCTGTCCACCCATGACTGCATGTTCATACATGCCTCCAATTCAATCATCAAGTTTTCAGATGACACAACATTAGAGTGCCTGACTACCAATAACAACGAGTCAGCCTACAGGGAGGAGGTGATGGCACTCGGAGTGTGGTGTCAGGAAAACAACCTCTCACTCAGTGTCAACAAAACAAGGACATGATCGTGGACTTCAGGAAACAGCAGAGGCAGCACTCCCTTGTCCACATCGATGGGACAGCAGTGGAGAAGGTGGAAAGTTTTAAGTTTTATGTTCCTCTACACATCACGCTACACATCACGGACAAGCTGAAATGGTCCACCCACACAGACAGTGTGGTAAAGTAGGCGCAACAGCCCCTCTTCAACCTCAGTAGGCTGAAGAAATTTGGCTTGTCACCTAAAACCCTCACAAAGTTTTACAGATGCACAATTGAGAGCATCCTGTTGGGCTGTATCACCGCCTGGTACGGTAGCTGCACCTCCCACAATCACAAGGCTCTCCAAAGGATGGTGCTGTCTGCACCACGCAGCACTGGGGACAAACTACCTGCCCTCCAGGACACCTACAGCACTCAATGTCACAGGAAGACCAAAAAAAAAATCAAGGACAACACCCTGCTACCATCCAGAAGGTGAGGTCAGTACAGGTGTATCAAAGCTGGGACCGAGAGACTGAAAAACAGCTTCTATCTCAAGGCCATCAGACTGTTAAACAGCCATCACTAACACAGAGAGGCTGCTGCCTCCATACAGACTTGAAATCAATGGCCACTTTAATAAATAGAACACTAGTCACTATAATAATGCCACTTTAAGAATGTTCACATATCTCGCATTACTCATCTCATATGTGTATATACTGTATTTTATACCATCTATTGTATCTTGCCTATGCCGCTCTGTCATTGCTCATCCATGTGTATATATTCTTATTCCATCCCCTTACTTAGATCTGTGTGTATTAGAAGAGTTATTGTGGAATTGTTAGATTACTTGTCAGATACTGCTGCACTGTCAGAACTAGAAGCACAAGCATTTCGCTACACTCGCAATAACATCTGCTAACCTTGTGTATGTGACCATGAAGATTTGACCTGATTTGTATCAAAGCATTAACTATCAACATGCTGTATTACCCCTAAGCCTTACAGATGGGTTTCTTATTGGTCCAAAACCAGATGTATGAGTAACGGATAATGAAGTAAAACGTGTGACTTCAAAGGAGTGGGAGCAGTTAAAAAGCCTATATTTGTGGCAATGTGCCTCACAACCAATTTGTTTACACACGACTCCAACCCCAAGAATTGAGACTGAAAGAAACACATTTGTGGAAAAAATTGCTTTCTGGCTGAGAGAGAGAAAAAACATGTTGCTTTGGCAGGTGTGTTTTGGAGCTATTCAAAATTCAATCAAATCAAATTGAATTGGTCACATACACATATTTAGCAGACGTTATTGCGGGTGTAGTGAAATGCTTCTGTTTCTAGCACCAACAGTGCAGTAATATATAACATGCCAGCAGTAGTATCTAACAATTCAGCAGTAGTATCTAACATGCCAGCAGTAGTATTGTCACGACTTCCACCGAAGTCGGTACCTCTCCTTGTTTGGGCGGCATTTGGCGGTGGACGTCACCGGTCTTCTAGCCATCGCCGATCCACTTTTCATTTTCCATTTGTTTTGTCTTGTTTTCCTGCACACCTGGTTTTCATCTCGTCATCATTACTAAGTGTATTTAGCCCTCTGTTCCCTCCATGTCTGTGTGGGGTATTGTTATTTGTCAAGGTTGGTACGCTTCTGGCTGGTTTGCGGCGGGTTTCGTTTTACACCCGTGCTTTGTGGCCGCCGGTACTTGGGTTTTGTACTTTGTGCTGCCTTCTTTGGGCATTTGTGTTGTGACGCGGTTGCGTTCTGTATTATGATTGCCTAAGTAAAGTGCTTTGTCCATTCATCTCTGCTCTCCTGCGCCTGACTTCCATGCACCAGCTACACCCACCATTGACAAGTATCTAACAATTCAGAAGTAATATCTAACAATTCAGCAGTAGTATCTAACATGCCAGCAGTAGTATCTAACAATTCAGAAATAGTATCTAACAATTCGGCAGTAGTATCTAACAATTCAGCAGTAGTACCTAAAAATTCAACAACAGTATCTAGCAATTCAGCAGTAGTACCTAACAATTCAACAGTAGTATCTAACAATTCAGCAGTAGTATCTAACAATTCAACAGTAGTATCTTACAATTCAGCAGTAGTATCTAACAATTCAGCAGTAGTATCTAGCAATTCAGCAGTAGTACCTAACAATTCAACAACAGTATCTAACAATTCAGCAGCTGTATCTAACATGCCAGCAGTAGTATCTAACAATTCAGAAATAGTATCTAACATGCCAGCAGTAGTACCTAACAATTCAGCAGTAGTATCTAACAATTCAGCAGTAGTATCTAACAATTCAGCAGTAGTATCTAACAATTCAGCAGTAGTATCTAACAATTCAGCAGTAGTATCTAACAATTCAACAGTAGTATCTAACAATTCAGCAGTAGTATCTAACAATTCAACAGTAGTATCTTACAATTCAGCAGTAGTATCTAACAATTCAGCAGTAGTATCTTACAATTCAGAAATAGTATCTAACATGCCAGCAGTAGTATCTAACAATTCAGAAATAGTATCTAACTAACATAGTATCTAACAATTCAGCAGTAGTACCTAAAAATTCAACAACAGTAAAATTCAGCAGTAGTATCTAACAATTCAGCAGTAGTATCTAACAATTCAGCAGTAGTATCTAACAATTCAGCAGTAGTATCTAACAATTCAGCAGTAGTATCTAACAATTCAGCAGTAGTATCTAGCAATTCAGCAGTAGTATCTAACAATTCAACAACAGTATCTAACAATTCAGCAGCTGTATCTAACATGCCAGCAGTAGTATCTAACAATTCAGAAATAGTATCTAACATGCCAGCAGTAGTACCTAACAATTCAGCAGTAGTATCTAACAATTCAGCAGTAGTATCTAACAATTCAGCAGTAGTATCTAACAATTCAGCAGTAGTATCTAACAATTCAGCAGTAGTATCTAACAATTCAACAGTAGTATCTAACAATTCAGCAGTAGTATCTAACAATTCAACAGTAGTATCTTACAATTCAGCAGTAGTATCTAACAATTCAGCAGTAGTATCTTACAATTCAGAAATAGTATCTAACATGCCAGCAGTAGTATCTAACAATTCAGAAATAGTATCTAACATGCCAGCAGTAGTACCTAAAAATTCAGCAGTAGTATCTAACAATTCAGCAGTAGTATCTAACAATTCAACAGTAGTATCTTACAATTCAGCAGTAGTATCTAACAATTCAGCAGTAGTATCTTACAATTCAGAAATAGTATCTAACATGCCAGCAGTAGTATCTAACAATTCAGAAATAGTATCTAACATGCCAGCAGTAGTATCTAACAATTCAGCAGTAGTATCTAACAATTCAACAGTAGTATCTAACAATTCAGCAGTAGTATCTAACAATTCAGCAGTAGTATCTAACAATTCAGAAATAGTATCTAACATGCCAGCAGTAGTACCTAACAATTCAGCAGTAGTATCTAACAATTCAGCAGTAGTATCTTACAATTCAGCAGTAGTATCTAACAATTCAGCAGTAGTATCTAACAATTCAGCAGTAGTATCTTACAATTCAGAAATAGTATCTAACATGCCAGCAGTAGTATCTAACAATTCAGAAATAGTATCTAACATGCCAGCAGTAGTACCTAACAATTCAGCAGTAGTATCTAACAATTCAGCAGCAGTATCTAACAATTCAGCAGTAGTATCTAACAATTCAGCAGTAGTATCTAACAATTCAGCAGTAGTATCTTACAATTCAGAAATAGTATCTAACATGCCAGCAGTAGTATCTAACAATTCAGAAATAGTATCTAACATGGCAGCAGTAGTACCTAACAATTCAGCGGTAGTATCTAACAATTCAGCAGTAGTATCTAACAATTCAGCAGTAGTATCTAACCATTCAACAGTAGTATCTTACAATTCAGCAGTAGTATCTAACAATTCAGCAGTAGTATCTTACAATTCAGAAATAGTATCTAACATGCCAGCAGTAGTATCTAACAATTCAGCAGTAGTATCTAACATGCCAGCAGTAGTAGCTAACAATTCAGCAGTAGTATCTAACAATTCAACAGTAGTATCTTACAATTCGGCAGCAGTATCTAACAATTCAGCAGTAGTATCTAACAATTCAGCAGTAGTATCTAACAATCCAGCAGTAGTATCTAACAATTCAGCAGTAGTATCTAACATGCCAGCAGTAGTAGCTAACAATTCAGCAGTAGTATCTAACAATTCAACAGTAGTATCTTACAATTCAGCAGTAGTATCTAACAATTCAGCAGTAGTATCTAACAATTCAGCAGTAGTATCTAACAATTCAACAGTAGTATCTTACAATTCAGCAGTAGTATCTAACAATTCAGCAGTAGTATCTAACAATTCAGCAGTAGTATCTAACAATTCAACAGTAGTATCTTACAATTCAGCAGTAGTATCTAACAATTCAGCAGTAGTATCTTACAATTCAGAAATAGTATCTAACATGCCAGCAGTAGTATCTAACAATTCAGCAGTAGTATCTAACATGCCAGCAGTAGTAGCTAACAATTCAGCAGTAGTATCTAACAATTCGACAGTAGTATCTTACAATTCAGCAGTAGTATCTAACAATTCAGCAGTAGTATCTAACAATTCAGCAGTAGTATCTAACATGCCAGCAGTAGTAGCTAACAATTCAGCAGTAGTATCTAACAATTCGACAGTAGTATCTTACAATTCAGCAGTAGTATCTAACAATTCAGCAGTAGTATCTAACAATTCAGCAGTAGTATCTAACAATTCAGAAATAGTATCTAACATGCCAGCAGTAGTATCTAACAATTCAGCAGTAGTATCTAACAATTCAACAGTAGTATCTAACAATTCAGCAGTAGTATCTAACAATTCAGCAGTAGTATCTAACAATTCAGAAATAGTATCTAACATGCCAGCAGTAGTATCTAACAATCCAGCAGTAGTATCTAACAATTCAACAGTAGTATCTTACAATTCAGCAGTAGTATCTAACAATTCAGCAGTAGTATCTAACAATTCAGCAGCAGTATCTAACAATTCAGCAGTAGTATCTAACAATTCAGCAGCAGTATCTAACAATTCAGCAGTAGTATCTAACATTTCAGCAGTAGTATCTAACAATTCAGCAGTAGTGTCTAACATTTCAGCACTAGTATCTAACAATTCAACAGTAGTATTTTACAATTCAGCAGTAGTATCTAACAATTCAGCAGTAGTATCTTACAATTCAGAAATAGTATCTAACATGCCAGCAGTAGTATCTAACAATTCAGAAATAGTATCTAACATGCCAGCAGTAGTACCTAACAATTCAGCAGTAGTATCTAACAATTCAGCAGTAGTATCTAACAATTCAGCAGTAGTATCTAACAATTCAGCAGCAGTATCTTACAATTCAGAAATAGTATCTAACATGCCAGCAGTAGTATCTAACAATTCAGCAGTAGTATCTAACATGCCAGCAGTAGTAGCTAACAATTCAGCAGTAGTATCTAACAATTCGACAGTAGTATCTTACAATTCAGCAGTAGTATCTAACAATTCAGCAGTAGTATCTAACAATTCAGCAGTAGTATCTAACATGCCAGCAGTAGTAGCTAACAATTCAGCAGTAGTATCTAACAATTCGACAGTAGTATCTTACAATTCAGCAGTAGTATCTAACAATTCAGCAGTAGTATCTAACAATTCAGCAGTAGTATCTAACAATTCAGAAATAGTATCTAACATGCCAGCAGTAGTATCTAACAATTCAGCAGTAGTATCTAACAATTCAACAGTAGTATCTAACAATTCAGCAGTAGTATCTAACAATTCAGCAGTAGTATCTAACAATTCAGAAATAGTATCTAACATGCCAGCAGTAGTATCTAACAATCCAGCAGTAGTATCTAACAATTCAACAGTAGTATCTTACAATTCAGCAGTAGTATCTAACAATTCAGCAGTAGTATCTAACAATTCAGCAGCAGTATCTAACAATTCAGCAGTAGTATCTAACAATTCAGCAGCAGTATCTAACAATTCAGCAGTAGTATCTAACATTTCAGCAGTAGTATCTAACAATTCAGCAGTAGTATCTAACATTTCAGCAGTAGTATCTAACAATTCAACAGTAGTATTTTACAATTCAGCAGTAGTATCTAACAATTCAGCAGTAGTATCTTACATTTCAGAAATAGTATCTAACATGCCAGCAGTAGTATCTAACTGTAGCTCAGTTGGTAGAGCATGGCGCTTGTAACGCCAGGGTAGTGGGTTCGATCCCCGGGACCACCCATACGTAGAATGTATGCACACATGACTGTAAGTCGCTTTGGATAAAAGCGTCTGCTAAATGGCATATATTATATTATTATTAATTCAGAAATAGTATCTAACATGCCAGCAGTAGTACCTAACAATTCAGCAGTAGTATCTAACAATTCAGCAGTAGTATCTAACAATTCAGCAGTAGTATCTAACAATTCAGCAGCAGTATCTTACAATTCAGAAATAGTATCTAACATGCCAGCAGTAGTATCTAACAATTCAGAAATAGTATCTAACATGCCAGCAGTAGTACCTAACAATTCAGCAGTAGTATCTAACAATTCAGCAGTAGTATCTAACAATTCAGCAGTAGTATCTAACAATTCAGCAGTAGTATCTAACAATTCAGCAGCAGTATCTAACAATTCAGCAGTAGTATCTAACAATTCAGCAGTAGTATCTAACAAACCAGCAGTAGTATCTAACAATTCAGCAGTAGTATCTAACATGCCAGCAGTAGTAGCTAACAATTCAGCAGTAGTATCTAACAATGTAACAGTAGTATCTTACAATTCAGCAGTAGTATCTAACAATTCAGCAGTAGTATCTAACAATTCAGCAGTAGTATCTAACAATTCAACAGTAGTATCTTACAATTCAGCAGTAGTATCTAACAATTCAGCAGTAGTATCTAACAATCTAACAATTCAGAAATAGTATCTAACATGCCAGCAGTAGTATCTAACAATTCAGAAATAGTATCTAACATGCCAGCAGTAGTATCTAACAATTCAGCAGTAGTATCTAACAATTCAACAGTAGTATCTAACAATTCAGCAGTAGTATCTAACAATTCAGCAGTAGTATCTAACAATTCAGAAATAGTATCTAACATAGTATCCAGCAGTAGTATCTAACAATTCAGCAGTAGTATCTAACAATTCAGCAGTAGTATCTTACAATTCAGCAGTAGTATCTAACAATTCAGCAGTAGTATCTAACAATTCAGCAGTAGTATCTTACAATTCAGAAATAGTATCTAACATGCCAGAAGTAGTATCTAACATGCCAGCAGTAGTATCTAACAATTCAGCAGTAGTATCTAACAATTCAGCAGTAGTATCTAACAATTCAACAGTAGTATCTAACATTTCAGCAGTAGTATCTAACAATTCAACAGTAGTATCTAACAATTCAGCAGTAGTATCTAACAATTCAGCAGTAGTATCTAACAATTCAGAAATAGTATCTAACATGCCAGCAGTAGTATCTAACAATTCAGAAGTAGTATCTAACATGCCAGCAGTATCTAACAATTCAGCAGTAGTATCTAACAATTCAGCAGTAGTATCTAACAATTCAGCAGTAGTATCTAACAATTCAGCAGTAGTATCTAACAACAGAAGTAGTATCTTCAGCAGTAGTATCTAACAATTCAGCAGTAGTATCTAACAATGCCAGCAGTAGTATCTAACAATTCAGCAGTAGTATCTAACAATTCAGCAGTAGTATCTAACAATTCAGCAGTAGTATCTAACAATTCAGCAGTAGTATCTAACAATTCAGAAAGTAGTATCTAACAATTCAGCAGTAGTATCTAACAATTCAGCAGTAGTATCTAACAATTCAGCAGTAGTATCTAACAATTCAGCAGTAACAATTCAGCAGTATCTAACAATTCAGCAGTAGTATCTAATTCAATTCAGCAGTAGTATCTAACAATTCAGCAGTAGTATCTAACATGCCAGCAGTAGTAGCTAACAATTCAGCAGTAGTATCTAACAATTCAACAGTAGTATCTAACAATTCAGCAGTAGTATCTAACAATTCAGCAGTAGTATCTAACAATTCAGCAGTAGTATCTAACAATTCAACAGTAGTATCTAACATTCAGCAGTAGTATCTAACAATTCAGCAGTAGTATCTAACAATTCAACAGTAGTATCTAACAATTCAGCAGTAGTATCTAACAATTCAGCAGTAGTATCTAACAATTCAGAAGTAGTATCTAACATGCCAGCAGTAGTATCTAACAATTCAGCAGTAGTATCTAACAATTCAACAGTAGTATCTTACAATTCAGCAGTAGTATCTAACAATTCAGCAGTAGTATCTAACAATTCAGCAGCAGTATCTAACAATTCAGCAGTAGTATCTAACAATTCAGCAGTAGTATCTAACAATTCAGCAGTAGTATCTAACATTTCAGCAGTAGTATCTAACAATTCAGCAGTAGTATCTAACATTTCAGCAGTAGTATCTAACAATTCAACAGTAGTATCTAACAATTCAGCAGTAGTATCTAACAATTCAGCAGTAGTATCTAACAATTCAGAAATAGTATCTAACATGCCAGCAGTAGTATCTAACAATTCAGAAGTAGTATCTAACATTCAGCAGTAGTATCTAACAATTCAGCAGTAGTATCTAACAATTCAGCAGTAGTATCTAACAATTCAGCAGTAGTATCTAACAATTCAGCAGCAGTATCTTACAATTCAGAAATAGTATCTAACATGCCAGCAGTAGTATCTAACAATTCAGCAGTAGTATCTAACATGCCAGCAGTAGTAGCTAACAATTCAGCAGTAGTATCTAACAATTCAACAGTAGTATCTTACAATTCAGCAGTAGTATCTAACAATTCAGCAGTAGTATCTAACAATTCAGCAGTAGTATCTAACATGCCAGCAGTAGTAGCTAACAATTCAGCAGTAGTATCTAACAATTCAACAGTAGTATCTTACAATTCAGCAGTAGTATCTAACAATTCAGCAGTAGTATCTAACAATTCAGCAGTAGTATCTAACAATTCAGAAATAGTATCTAACATGCCAGCAGTAGTATCTAACAATTCAGCAGTAGTATCTAACAATTCAGCAGTAGTATCTAACAATTCAGCAGTAGTATCTAACAATTCAGCAGTAGTATCTAACAATTCAGCAGTAGTATCTAACAATTCAGCAGTAGTATCTAACAATCCAGCAGTAGTATCTAACAATTCAACAGTAGTATCTAACAATTCAGCAGTAGTATCTAACAATTCAGCAGTAGTATCTAACAATTCAGCAGCAGTATCTAACAATTCAGCAGTAGTATCTAACAATTCAGCAGCAGTATCTAACAATTCAGCAGTAGTATCTAACATTTCAGCAGTAGTATCTAACAATTCAGCAGTAGTATCTAACATTTCAGCAGTAGTATCTAACAATTCAACAGTAGTATTTTACAA
Source organism: Oncorhynchus gorbuscha (assembly GCF_021184085.1). Classification (NCBI taxonomy): domain Eukaryota; kingdom Metazoa; phylum Chordata; class Actinopteri; order Salmoniformes; family Salmonidae; genus Oncorhynchus; species Oncorhynchus gorbuscha. The sequence continues at coordinate 20,039,706 of NC_060186.1, read as the reverse complement.
TTCAGCAGTAGTATCTAACAATTCAGCAGTAGTATCTTACAATTCAGAAATAGTATCTAACATGCCAGCAGTAGTATCTAACTGTAGCTCAGTTGGTAGAGCATGGCGCTTGTAACGCCAGGGTAGTGGGTTCGATCCCCGGGACCACCCATACGTAGAATGTATGCACACATGACTGTAAGTCGCTTTGGATAAAAGCGTCTGCTAAATGGCATATATTATATTATTATTAATTCAGAAATAGTATCTAACATGCCAGCAGTAGTACCTAACAATTCAGCAGTAGTATCTAACAATTCAGCAGTAGTATCTAACAATTCAGCAGTAGTATCTAACAATTCAGCAGCAGTATCTTACAATTCAGAAATAGTATCTAACATGCCAGCAGTAGTATCTAACAATTCAGAAATAGTATCTAACATGCCAGCAGTAGTACCTAACAATTCAGCAGTAGTATCTAACAATTCAGCAGTAGTATCTAACAATTCAGCAGTAGTATCTAACAATTCAGCAGTAGTATCTAACAATTCAGCAGCAGTATCTAACAATTCAGCAGTAGTATCTAACAATTCAGCAGTAGTATCTAACAAACCAGCAGTAGTATCTAACAATTCAGCAGTAGTATCTAACATGCCAGCAGTAGTAGCTAACAATTCAGCAGTAGTATCTAACAATGTAACAGTAGTATCTTACAATTCAGCAGTAGTATCTAACAATTCAGCAGTAGTATCTAACAATTCAGCAGTAGTATCTAACAATTCAACAGTAGTATCTAACAATTCAGCAGTAGTATCTAACAATTCAGCAGTAGTATCTTACAATTCAGCAGTAGTATCTAACAATTCAGCAGTAGTATCTTAACAATTCAGAAATAGTATCTAACATGCCAGCAGTAGTATCTAACAATTCAGCAGTAGTATCTAACAATTCAACAGTAGTATCTAACAATTCAGCAGTAGTATCTAACAATTCAGCAGTAGTATCTAACAATTCAGAAATAGTATCTAACATGCCAGCAGTAGTATCTAACAATTCAGCAGTAGTATCTAACAATTCAGCAGTAGTATCTTACAATTCAGCAGTAGTATCTAACAATTCAGCAGTAGTATCTAACAATTCAGCAGTAGTATCTAACAATTCAGAAATAGTATCTAACATGCCAGCAGTAGTATCTAACAATTCAGAAGTAGTATCTAACATTCAGCAGTAGTATCTAACAATTCAGCAGTAGTATCTAACAATTCAGCAGTAGTATCTAACAATGCCAGCAGTAGTATCTAACAATTCAGCAGTAGTATCTAACAATTCAGCAGTAGTATCTTACAATTCAGAAATAGTATCTAACATGCCAGCAGTAGTATCTAACAATTCAGAAATAGTATCTAACATGCCAGCAGTAGTACCTAACAATTCAGCAGTAGTATCTAACAATTCAGCAGTAGTATCTAACAATTCAGCAGTAGTATCTAACAATTCAACAGTAGTATCTTACAATTCAGCAGTAGTATCTAACAATTCAGCAGTAGTATCTAACAATTCAGAAATAGTATCTAACATGCCAGCAGTAGTATCTAACAATTCAGCAGTAGTATCTAACATGCCAGCAGTAGTATCTAACAATTCAGCAGTAGTATCTAACAATTCAGCAGTAGTATCTTACAATTCAGCAGCAGTATCTAACAATTCAGCAGTAGTATCTAACAATTCAGCAGTAGTATCTAACAATAGTATCTAACATGCCAGCAGTAGTATCTAACAATTCAGCAGTAGTATCTAACAATGCCAGCAGTAGTAGCTAGTATCTAACAATTCAGCAGTAGTATCTAACAATTCAACAGTAGTATCTTACAATTCAGCAGTAGTATCTAACAATTCAGCAGTAGTATCTAACAATTCAGCAGTAGTATCTAACAATTCAGCAGTAGTATCTTACAATTCAGCAGTAGTATCTAACATGCCAGCAGTAGTATCTAACAATTCAGCAGTAGTATCTAACAATTCAACAGTAGTATCTTACAATTCAGCAGTAGTATCTAACAATTCAGCAGTAGTATCTTACAATTCAGAAATAGTATCTAACATGCCAGCAGTAGTATCTAACAATTCAGCAGTAGTATCTAACATGCCAGCAGTAGTAGCTAACAATTCAGCAGTAGTATCTAACAATTCAGACAGTAGTATCTAACAATTCAGCAGTAGTATCTAACAATTCAGCAGTAGTATCTAACAATTCAGCAGTAGTATCTAACATGCCAGCAGTAGTAGCTAACAATTCAGCAGTAGTATCTAACAATTCGACAGTAGTATCTTACAATTCAGCAGTAGTATCTAACAATTCAGCAGTAGTATCTAACAATTCAGCAGTAGTATCTAACAATTCAGAAATAGTATCTAACATGCCAGCAGTAGTACCTAACAATTCAGCAGTAGTATCTAACAATTCGACAGTAGTATCTTACAATTCAGCAGTAGTATCTAACAATTCAACAGTAGTATCTAACAATTCAGCAGTAGTATCTAACAATTCAGCAGTAGTATCTAACAATTCAGAAATAGTATCTAACATGCCAGCAGTAGTATCTAACAATCCAGCAGTAGTATCTAACAATTCAACAGTAGTATCTTACAATTCAGCAGTAGTATCTAACAATTCAGCAGTAGTATCTAACAATTCAGCAGCAGTATCTAACAATTCAGCAGTAGTATCTAACAATTCAGCAGCAGTATCTAACAATTCAGCAGTAGTATCTAACATTTCAGCAGTAGTATCTAACAATTCAGCAGTAGTATCTAACATTTCAGCAGTAGTATCTAACAATTCAACAGTAGTATTTTACAATTCAGCAGTAGTATCTAACAATTCAGCAGTAGTATCTTACAATTCAGAAATAGTATCTAACATGCCAGCAGTAGTATCTAACAATTCAGAAATAGTATCTAACATGCCAGCAGTAGTACCTAACAATTCAGCAGTAGTATCTAACAATTCAGCAGTAGTATCTAACAATTCAGCAGTAGTATCTAACAATTCAGCAGCAGTATCTAACAATTCAGAAATAGTATCTAACATGCCAGCAGTAGTATCTAACAATTCAGCAGTAGTATCTAACATGCCAGCAGTAGTAGCTAACAATTCAGCAGTAGTATCTAACAATTCAGACAGTAGTATCTAACAATTCAGCAGTAGTATCTAACAATTCAGCAGTAGTATCTAACAATTCAGCAGTAGTATCTAACATGCCAGCAGTAGTATCTAACAATTCAGCAGTAGTATCTAACAATTCAGACAGTAGTATCTTACAATTCAGCAGTAGTATCTAACAATTCAGCAGTAGTATCTAACAATTCAGCAGTAGTATCTAACAATTCAGAAGTAGTATCTAACATGCCAGCAGTAGTATCTAACAATTCAGCAGTAGTATCTAACAATTCAACAGTAGTATCTAACAATTCAGCAGTAGTATCTAACAATTCAGCAGTAGTATCTAACAATTCAGAAATAGTATCTAACATGCCAGCAGTAGTATCTAACAATCCAGCAGTAGTATCTAACAATTCAACAGTAGTATCTTACAATTCAGCAGTAGTATCTAACAATTCAGCAGTAGTATCTAACAATTCAGCAGCAGTATCTAACAATTCAGCAGTAGTATCTAACAATTCAGCAGTAGTATCTAACAATTCAGCAGTAGTATCTAACAATTCAGCAGTAGTATCTAACAATTCAGCAGTAGTATCTAACATTTCAGCAGTAGTATCTAACAATTCAACAGTAGTATTTACAATTCAGCAGTAGTATCTAACAATTCAGCAGTAATTCAGCAGTAGTATCTTACAATTCAGAAATAGTATCTAACATGCCAGCAGTAGTATCTAACAGCTCAGTTGGTCTTGTAACGCAGGGTAGTGGGTTCGATCCCCGGGACCACCCATACAGCAGTAGAATGTATGCACACATGACTGTCAGCTTTGGATAAAAGTAAATGGCATATATTATATTATTATTAATTCAGAAATAGTATCTAACATGCCAGCAGTAGTACCTAACAATTCAGCAGTAGTATCTAACAATTCAGCAGTAGTATCTAACAATTCAGCAGTAGTATCTAACAATTCAGCAGCAGTATCTTACAATTCAGAAATAGTATCTAACATGCCAGCAGTAGTATCTAACAATTCAGAAATAGTATCTAACATGCCAGCAGTAGTACCTAACAATTCAGCAGTAGTATCTAACAATTCAGCAGTAGTATCTAACAATTCAGCAGTAGTATCTAACAATTCAGCAGTAGTATCTAACAATTCAGCAGCAGTATCTAACAATTCAGCAGTAGTATCTAACAATTCAGCAGTAGTATCTAACAAACCAGCAGTAGTATCTAACAATTCAGCAGTAGTATCTAACATGCCAGCAGTAGTAGCTAACAATTCAGCAGTAGTATCTAACAATGTATCAACAGTAGTATCTTACTAACAATTCAGCAGTAGTATCTAACAATTCAGCAGTAGTATCTAACAATTCAGCAGTAGTATCTAACAACAACAGTAGTATCAACAGTAGTATCTATCTTACATTCAGAAATAATTCAGCAGTAGTATCTAACATGCCAGCAGTAGTAGCTAACAATTCAGCAGTAGTATCTAACAATTCAACAGTAGTATCTTACAATTCAGCAGTAGTATCTAACAATTCAGCAGTAGTATCTTACAATTCAGAAATAGTATCTCATAGTATCTAACAATTCAGCAGTGTATCTAACCAGCAGTATCTAACAATTCAGCAGTAGTATCTAACAATTCAACAGTAGTATCTAACAACAATTCAGCAGTAGTATCTAACAATTCAGCAGTAGTATCTAACAATTCAGAAATAGTATCTAACATGCCAGCAGTAGTATCTAACAATTCAGCAGTAGTATCTAACATGCCAGCAGTAGTATCTAACAATTCAGCAGTAGTATCTAACAATTCAACAGTAGTATCAGTAGTACCTAACAATTCAGCAGTAGTATCTAACAATTCAGCAGTAGTATCCGCAATTCATAGTATATCTAAGAAATAGTATCTAACATAGTATCTAACAATTCAGCCAGCAACAGTAGTATCTAACAATTCAGCAGTAGTATCTAACAATTCAGCAGTAGTATCTCAACAGTAGTATCTTTCAATTCAGCAGTAGTATCTATTCAGCATAACAATTCAGCAGTAGTATCTAACAATTCAACAGTAGTATCTTACAATTCAGCAGT
>NC_060186.1:19997077-20033957 GCF_021184085.1 Oncorhynchus gorbuscha | reverse complement strand
CACACACACATGGTTCAAATTGTCACACTGCCGTTAGAAAGTGGGAGATTATACAAATAAGTGTCAAATGAAACCGGGGAGTGAGCATCAGGACACACATACACACATGCACGAACACTCCACTACTGCTCATCCCATGCACTGTAAAAATGTTTTGAGTTGTTTCAACTAATTATTAAGTAACTTGTTCCACAGCCTATTTTAGTTTTCGTTTAAAGTGTTACCTGAACTTAACATTTTTAGTTGGTCCAAACTTAGCTCAAACTTTAGAAAACTCAACTTAAAATGATGTGTTTGCTCAACTTGTCTAATACAGTATGTTAATCTAACTAGAAAGGTACAGTGCCTTGCGAAAGTATTCGGCCCCCTTGAACTTTGCGACCTTTTGCCACATTTCAGGCTTCAAACATAAAGATATAAAACTGTATTTTTTTGTGAAGAATCAACAACAAGTGGGACACAATCATGAAGTGGAACGACATTTATTGGATATTTCAAACTTTTTTAACAAATCAAAAACGGAAGAATTGGGCGTGCAAAATTATTCAGCCCCTTTACTTTCAGTGCAGCAAACTCTCTCCAGAAGTTCAGTGAGGATTTCTGAATGATCCAATGTTGACCTAAATGACTAATGATGATAAATACAATCCACCTGTGTGTAATCAAGTCTCCGTATAAATGCACCTGCACTGTGATAGTCTCAGAGGTCCGTTAAAAGCGCAGAGAGCATCATGAAGAACAAGGAACACACCAGGCAGGTCCGAGATACTGTTGTGAAGAAGTTTAAAGCCGGATTTGGATACAAAAATATTTCCCAAGCTTTAAACATCCCAAGGAGCACTGTGCAAGCGATAATATTGAAATGGAAGGAGTATCAGACCACTGCAAATCTACCAAGACCTGGCCGTCCCTCTAAACTTTCAGCTCATACAAGGAGAAGACTGATCAGAGATGCAGCCAAGAGGCCCATGATCACTCTGGATGAACTGCAGAGATCTACAGCTGAGGTGGGAGACTCTGTCCATAGGACAACAATCAGTCGTATATTGCACAAATCTGGCCTTTATGGAAGAGTGGCAAGAAGAAAGCCATTTCTTAAAGATATCCATAAAAAGTGTCGTTTAAAGTTTGCCACAAGCCACCGGGGAGACACACCAAACATGTGGAAGAAGGTGCTCTGGTCAGATGAAACCAAAATGGAACTTTTTGGCAACAATGCAAAACATTATGTTTGGCGTAAAAGCAACACAGCTCATCACCCTGAACACACCATCCACACTGTCAAACATGGTGGTGGCAGCATCATGGTTTGGGCCTGCTTTTCTTCAGCAGGGACAGGGAAGATGGTTAAAATTGATGGGAAGATGGATGGAGCCAAATACCGGACCATTCTGGAAGAAAACCTGATAGTCTGCAAAAGACCTGAGACTGGGACAGAGATTTGTCTTCCAACAAGACAATGATCCAAAACATAAAGCAAAATCTACAATGGAATGGTTCAAAAATAAACATATCCAGGTGTTAGAATGGCCAAGTCAAAATCCAGACCTGAATCCAATCGGGAATCTGTGGAAAGAACTGAAAACTGCTATTCACAAATGCTCTCCATCCAACCTCACTGAGCTCGAGCTGTTTTGCAAGGAGGAATGGGAAAAAAATCAGTCTCTCGATGTGCAAAACTGATAGAGACATAACCCAAGCGACTTACAGCTGTAATCGCAGCAAAAGGTGGCGCTACAAAGTATTAACTTAAGGGGGCTGAATAATTTTGCACGCCCAATTTTTCCGTTTTTGATTTGTTAAAAAAGTTTGAAATATCCAATAAATGTCGTTCCATTTCATGATCGTGTCCCACTTGTTGTTGATTCTTCACAAAAAAATACAGTTTTATATCTTTATGTTTGAAGCCTGAAATGTGGCAAAAGGTCGCAAAGTTCAAGGGGGCCGAATACTTTCGCAAGGCACTGTATATTTGGGCATCTTAACTAAAAAGGCTGTCTGGAACACACAACCAGTGCTTTTAACAAACAATGTTTTCAACTTCCATATTTGACACACGCTGACCAGTGGAGGCTGCTGAGGGGAGGACGGCTCATAATAATGTCTGGAGCGGAGTAAATGGAGCCAATGGAATGGCATCAAACACCTGGAGATGTTTGATATGTTTGATACCATTCCACTGATTCCGCTCCAGTTCATACCACAAGTCGCAATTAAGGTGCCACCAACCTCCTGTGACGTTGACATACAAGATTACATTGTGCATGTTCATTTATGCAGTAGTTATTATTCAACGTTGTCACGCCCTGACCTTAGATATCTCTGTTTTTCTATATATTTTGGTTAGGTCGGGGTGTGATTAAGGTGGGTACTCTAGTTTTTGTATGTCTAGGGTTTTGTATGTCATGGGGTTTTTGTATGTCTATATTGGCCTGATATGGTTTTCCAATCAGAGACAGCTGTTTATCGTTGTCTCTGATTGGGGATCATATTTAGGTAGCCATTTTCCTCATTTGTGTTGTGGGATCTTGTCTATGTATAGTTGCCTTAGTGCACATCAGTAGCGGTGCGTTTGGGTGTTTGTTGGTTTGTTCAGTGAGTTTCAATTTATTAAAATTATGTGGAACTCTACTCACGCTGCGCCTTGGTCCGATCCTTACGGCGAACGTGACAAACGTTCTCACCTGGGATTTGAACTGACAACCTCTTGATTCACGGCATTCCTATCTTCCTGCTATGCACCCTTGTCTGTGCCAATTATCAATTCATCTGATTATTCTCTAATCATTGATTTCATTTACTTATATCAGAAATGTTTGTGTTTTCTGTAAAGTTGTCTAATGTTGGTGAGGGAATATTAATGTTTTCATTTGACTCCTTGATCACTATGATAAATATAATAGTTTTTCATGTGTACTTTTAACAGAGCTGAGATTGAAGTGCAAAAATGTAGCAATACAGAAGTATATTTTTGGGGTGATTTAAATTTCGACTGGCTATCATCAAGCTTCCCACTTAGGGAAAAAAACGTGTCTGTCAACCTACCAGGGAAGTTACAAACAGCACAGGAATTAAATCATCAACATGTATTGATCACATCTTTACTAACATTGCAGACATTTGCTTTGAAGCAGTATCCAAATCCATAGGATGTAGTGATCACAATATAGTAGCCATATCTAGGAAGATCAAAGTTCCGAAGGCTGGGCCTAATATAGTGTATAAGAGGTCATACAAGAAGTTTTGTAGTGATCCATATGTTGAAGAATATTTGCTAGTCTGTGGTGTGTAATGAGGAGCAACCAGACGCTGCACTTGACACATTTATGTACTAATAAGCACGAACCCATTAAGAAAATGACTGTAAAAACTGTTAAATCCCCTTGGATTGACGAAGAATTGAAAAATTGTATGGTTGAGAGGGATGAGTCAAAAAGTTTGGCAATTAAGTCTGGCAGCCCAACTGATTGGCAAACGTGTTGCCAATTAAGAAATCGTTTGACTAAACTAAATAAAAAATAAAAATAAACTATACTATGAAACAAAGATAAATTATATAAAGAATGATAGTAAAAAGCTTTGGGGCACCTTCAATTACATTTTGGGGAAAAAAAGCCAACTCGGCTCCTTCATTCATTGAATCAGATGGCTCATTCATCACAAAGCCCACTGATATTGCAAACTACTTTAATGACTTTTTCATTGGCAAGATAAGCAAACTCAGGGATGACATGCCAACAACAAACGCTGACACTACACATCCAAGTATATCGGACCATTATGAAAGACAAGAATTGTACTTTTGAATTCCGTAAAGTCAGTGTGGAAGACGTGAATATATTATTGTTGTCTATCAACAATGACAAGCCACCGGGGTCTGACAATCTGGAGGGAAAATTACTGAGGATAATAGCAGACGATAATGCCACTCCTATTTGCCACATCTTCAATTTAAGCCTACTAGAGAGCGTGTGCCCTCAGGCCTGGAGGAAAGCTGAAGACATTCCGCTACTTAAGAATAATAAAGCCCCCTTTACTGGCTCAAATAGCCAACCAATCAGCCTGTTACCAACCCTTAGTAAACTTCTGGAAAAAATGGGGTTTGACCAGATACAATGCTATTTTACAGTAAACAAATTGACTTTCAGCACGCTTATAGGGAAGTCACTCAACGAGCACCGCACTTACAGACGATAAAATGATTGCGGGGGTTGTCTTGTTAGACTTCAGTTCAGCTTTTGACATTATCGATCTTAGTCTGCTGCTGGAAAAGCGTGTGTGTTATGGCTTTACACCCCCTGCTGTAATGTGGATAAAGAGTTACCTGTCTAACAGAACACAGAGTGTGTTCTTTAATGGAAGCCTCTCAAACATAATCCAGGTAGAATCAGGAATTCCCCGGCGTAGCTGTTTAGGCCCCTTGCTTTTCTCAATCTTTACCAACGACATGCCACTGGCTTTGAGTAAAGCCAGAGTTTCTATGTATGCGGATGACTCAACACTATACACATCAGCTACTACAGTGACTGGAATGACTGGAACACTTAACAAAGAGCTGCTGTTAGTTTCAGAGTGGGTGGCAAGGAATAAGTTAGCCCTAAATATTTATAAAACTAAAAGCATTGTATTTGGAACAAAACACTCACTAAACCCTAAACCTTAGCAAAATCTTGTAATAAATAATGTGGAAATTGAGAAAGTTGAGATGACGAAACGACTTGGAGTAACCCTAGATTGTAAACTGTCATGGTCAAAACATTGATGCAGCAGTAGCTAAGATCGGGGAGAAGTCTGTCACTATCAACAGGTCAGGTCCTACATGCCCTAGTTTTGTCGCACCTGGACTACTGTTCAGTCGTCTGGTCAGGTGCCACAAAGAGTGACTTGGGAAAATTGCAGTTTGCTCAGAACAGGGCAGCACGGCTGGCCCTTAAAAGTACATAGAGAGCGAACATTAATGACATGCATGTCAATCTCTCATGGCTGAAAGTGGAGGAGAGATTGAATTTATCACTACTTGTATTTATGAGAGGAATTGACATGTTGAATGCACCGAGCTGTCTGTCTAAACTACTGGCACACAGCTCGGACACCCGTGCATACCCCACAAGACATGCCACAAGAGGTCTCTTCACAGACCCCAAGTCCAGAACAGACTATGGGAGGCACACAGTACTACATAGAGCCAAGTCTACATGGAACTCTATTCCACATCAGGCAACTGATGCAAGCAGTAGAATTAGTTTTAAAAAACAGATTTAAAAAACACCTTATGGAACAGCGGGGACTGTGAAGCAACACAAACATTGGCACAGACACATGCACAAACACACACACACACACACACACACACACACACACACACACACACACACACACACACACACACACACACACACACACACACACACACACACACACACACACACACACACACACACACACACACACACACACACACACACACACACACACACACACACACACACACACATACACACACACACACACGATAACATATGCACTACACATACACATGGATTTAGTACTGTAGATATGTGGTAGTGGTGGAATAGGGGCCTGAGGGCACACAGTGTGTTGTGAAATCTGTGAATGTATTGTAATGTTTTTATTGTCTAAACTGCCTTAATTTTGCTGGACACCAGGAAGAGTAGCTGCTGCTTTGGCACATTTTAAGATGGTGGAATTTTTGTAAAAATTTGAGTAAACTAAAAAAGTTACTTTAAGGTACCCACATTTCTATTATACATTAAGAACACCTGCTCTTTCCATGACGTAGACTGACCAGGTGAATCCAGGTGAAATCTATGATCCCTTAATGATGGCACTTCAATCCACTTCCAGCAGTGTAGATGAAGGGGAGGAGACCTGTTAAAGAAAGATTTTGAAGCCTTGAGACAATTGAGACATGGGTTGTGTACGTGTGCCATTCAGAGGGTGAACGGGGTATGGTAGTAGATGGTGTCAGGGGCACCAGTTTATATCAAGAACTGCAACTCTGCTGGGTTTTTCACGCTCAAGAGTTTCCCGTGTGTATCAAGAATGGTCCTCCAACCAAAGGACATCCAGCCAACTTGACACAACTGTTGGAGCATTGGAGTCAACATGGGCCAACATCCCTATGGCAATGAATCATTGGAATTTGTCATGATGGAGAAGTTGATGGAGAAGTTGCCTCCCTCCGAGGAACATGTGGATAGGCAACCCCATGGACCAGTCAGGCCACGGCTAAAGCCAGTGTGAGAAACTTCCTACCAAACGTTTGTGCTGTATAACTAAATGAATACTGCACTCTGATCCACGAAACCTATTCGCTGGATTCATGATAGTGTTGTCAGATAAAGAAAGGAATGTGAAGTTCAAAATGTGATGTAGTTTTCATGGGATTTGCAGCTGTTGTTGGTAAGTAATGAATCTGATCGCTTCTGACGTAACGTAATCATCCTTTAATGATAGTTAGTTGAAACAACTTGAATTTGTTTACAGTGCGTGGCTTAAAATGCTTTTTTTGTTGCTTGTGGTGTTCATGAGTTGCACGTGCTGTGATCAATGATGTGTAAAAACCCTGGTGGACTGACGGGGGCGCTGTATTGAAGGCACCGCATTTTGGTACTCCTTGTCCTTTCCTTGTCCTTTGCAAAGAAAAAATATGTTGCATTCGTTTTTGACTAGTACATTCTATTACAAACACATTAATGCACATTTCTAAATGATATTACGTATATGAACTGAACATAAGCATTTCATATTTATAAAAACCTATTCCCTTTTAGAGAGTACCAATTTGACTTTCCCCACTACAATTTTTTTTTAAACTAAAATATGAATCTTGTCCTTGAAATTTTGTTGAAGTACTGTATAATTCCATTCATTCCAATGGAGGACTGCTCCCTCTGAGAACTACCAATATGGTGGCCGGTAGCTTCGAAGCCTCTATATACATCCTTGGTATTCATTTCTTGTCTTGTTTGGGGTTTGGTAAAACTTTAGAACTGTCATTAATAAGTCATGCTAAAAGGAAAGTTGCTTAATAAATGCTATTTACTGTCCAATCTATCTTTATTATTTACCCACCATAGAAATACTATTTCCACACTCGCACTCATGCACGTACGCACACATACGTTCAGTAGGCTACAGTGTGTTTGTGTTCAGGACACACGAGCCTGTTTCCTGCTCATGTCTTTGAGTGAAAACGGACCTATGAAAGTGCCCCTTTTTTAGTTGGAGAAGTTCTGCTCCAATTCCCCAGACGATATATTCACCCTGCTGTTTGAAAATGGATAAAATCGCCTGCTAGTACAGCTTTCCATTTTCCCGGCCTCTTTTCTACATTATCTTGTTGGAATCACTGGTAAGATTTTTTTCTAACATGGCAAAAACTTTGTCTACTGCACTTATGAGCAAAATGGAGAAAAGACCAGTTTAAAACCAAGACAAAGGTTTCTAAACCAATAGATCAATGTAGTAGGCAAGGCATTTATTCATTGTTTTTGTACTCTTCTGATATCACAGGATGTTCTAGAATTTGGCCAATCAGTTCTGAACTTGATGTAAATTTACACTGAGTGTACAACGCATGGGTTTGTGTCAAGAACTGCAACACTGCTGGGTTTTCCCATGTATCAAGAATGTTCCACCCAAAGGACATCCAATGCTTCATACACAACTGTATGAAGCATTGGAGTCAACATGGGCCGGTATCCCTGTCGAACGCGACTCAATATTAGGAAGGTGTTCTTTATGTTTTGTACACTCAGTGTATAGTTTATACAAAACATGCATAGTCTATTACAAGTCATAGAATCTCCACAAACTTTGATGATGTATACTGATAGGGGCTGTCATGTTTGTCATTTATTATCATGTCTTGTCCCTGTGCTCCCCATGCTATTCGTTTCCCTCTGCTGGTCTTATTTGGTTCTTTCCCTCCTTCTATCCCTCTCTCTCCCCCTCCCCCTCTCACTCTCTCGCTCTCTCTTCTCTCTATCGTTCCGTTCCTGCTCCCAGCTGTTCCTATTCCCCTAATCATCATTTAGTCTTCCCACACCTGTTCCCGATCCTTTCCCCTGATTAGAGTCCCTATTTATTCCTTTGTGATCCGTTCCTGTCCCGTCGGTTCCTTGTTTTGTATTCACCATGCTGTGATTGTGTTTCGCCCTGTCCTGTCGTGTTTTTTGCCTTCATCAGATGCTGCGTGTGAGCAGGTGGCTCTATCAACTACGGCCTGCGCCTACCCGAAGCGACCTGCAGTCTGTGGCCGCTTCTCTAGTTATTCCCCTCTACAGACTAGAGGATTTTGTTATTCCCTGTTTGGATTTAAATAAACTCTGTTTCTGTTAAGTCGCTTTTGGGTCCTCTTTCACCTGCATGACAGAAGGAACCGACCAAGTAATGGACCCAGCGACTTCAGACGCTCGTTACACTGCCGTCGAGATCCAAGGAGCCATGCTCGGCAGACACGAGCAGGAATTGTCTGCTGCTCGCCATGCCGTGGAGAACCTGGCCGCTCAGGTTTCCGACCTCTCTGGACAGTTCCAGAGTCTACGTCTCGTGCCACCTGTTACTTCCTGGCCTGCCGAGCCTCCAGAACCTAGGGTTAATAACCCACCTTGCTACTCCGGGCAGCCCACTGAGTGTCGCTCCTTTCTCACGCAGTGTGAGATTGTGTTCTCTCTCCAACCCAACACATACTCTAGAGAGAGCTCGGGTTGCTTACGTCATTTCACTCCTTACTGGCCGGGCTCGAGAATGGGGCACAGCTATCTGGGAGGCAAGGGCTGATTGCTCTAACAAGTTCCAGAACTTTAAAGAGGAGATGATTCGGGTTTTTGACCGTTCAGTTTTTGGTAGGGAGGCTTCTAGGGCCCTGGCTTCCTTATGCCAAGGTGAACGGTCCATAACGGATTATTCTATTGAGTTTCGCACTCTTGCTGCCTCTAGTGAGTGGAACGAGCCGGCGCTGCTCGCTCGTTTTCTGGAGGGACTCCACGCAGTGGTTAAGGATGAGATTCTCTCCCGGGAGGTTCCTTCAGATGTGGACTCTTTGATTGCTCTCGCCATCCGCATAGAACGACGGGTAGATCTTCGTCACCGGGCTCGTGGAAGAGAGCTCGCATCAACGGTGTTTCCCTGCTCCGCATCGCAACCATCTCCCTCCTCTGGCTTTGAGACTGAGCCCATGCAGCTGGGAGGGATTCGCATCTCGACTAAGGAGAGGGAACGGAGGATCACCAACCGCCTGTGCCTCTATTGCGGAGTTGCTGGACATTTTGTTAATTCATGTCCAGTAAGAGGCCAGAGCCCATCAGTAAGCGGAGGGCTACTGGTGAGCGCTACTACTCTGGTCTCTTCATCTAGATCTTGTACTACTATGTCGGTCCATCTACGCTGGACCGGTTCGGGTGCTACATGCAGTGCCTTGATTGACTCTGGGGCTGAGGGTTGTTTCATGGACGAAGCATGGGTTCGGAAACATAACATTCCTTTCAGACCGTTAGACAAGCCTACGCCCATGTTTGCCTTAGATGGTAGTCATCTTCCCAGTATCAGATTTGAGACACTACCTTTAACCCTCACAGTATCTGGTAACCACAGTGAGACTATTTCTTTTTTGATTTTCCGTTCACCGTTTACACCTGTTGTTTTGGGTCATCCCTGGCTAGTATGTCATAATCCTTCTATTAATTGGTCTAGTAATTCTATCCTATCCTGGAACGTTTCTTGTCATGTGAAGTGTTTAATGTCTGCCATCCCTCCCGTTTCTTCTGTCCCTACTTCCCAGGAGGAACCTGGCGATTTGACAGGAGTGCCGGAGGAATATCATGATCTGCGCACGGTCTTCAGTCGGTCCCGAGCCAACTCCCTTCCTCCTCACCGGTCGTATGATTGTAGTATTGATCTCCTTCCGGGGACCACTCCTCCTCGAGGTAGACTATACTCTCTGTCGGCTCCCGAACGTAAGGCTCTCGAGGATTATTTGTCTGTGTCTCTTGACGCCGGTACCATAGTGCCTTCTTCTTCTCCGGCCGGGGCGGGGTTCTTTTTGTTAAGAAGAAGGACGGTACTCTGCGCCCCTGCGTGGATTATCGAGGGCTGAATGACATAACGGTTAAGAATCGTTATCCGCTTCCCCTTATGTCATCAGCCTTCGAGATTCTGCAGGGAGCCAGGTGCTTTACTAAGTTGGACATTCGTAACGCTTACCATCTCGTGCGCATCAGAGAGGGGGACGAGTGGAAAACGGCGTTTAACACTCCGTTAGGGCATTTTGAGTACCGGGTTCTGCCGTTCGGTCTCGCCAATGCGCCAGCTGTTTTTCAGGCATTAGTTAATGATGTTCTGAGAGACATGCTGAACATTTTTGTTTTTGTCTATCTTGACGATATCCTGATTTTTTCTCCGTCACTCGAGATTCATGTTCAGCACGTTCGACGTGTTCTACAGCGCCTTTTAGAGAATTGTCTCTACGTAAAGGCTGAGAAGTGCTCTTTTCATGTCTCCTCCGTTACTTTTCTCGGTTCCGTTATTTCCGCTGAAGGCATTCAGATGGATTCCGCTAAGGTCCAAGCTGTCAGTGATTGGCCCGTTCCAAGGTCACGTGTCGAGTTGCAGCGCTTTTTAGGTTTCGCTAATTTCTATCGGCGTTTCATTCGTAATTTCGGTCAAGTTGCTGCCCCTCTCACAGCTCTTACTTCTGTCAAGACGTGTTTTAAGTGGTCCGGTTCCGCCCAGGGAGCTTTTGATCTTCTAAAAGAACGTTTTACGTCCGCTCCTATCCTCGTTACTCCTGACGTCACTAGACAATTCATTGTCGAGGTTGACGCTTCAGAGGTAGGCGTGGGAGCCATTCTATCCCAGCGCTTCCAGTCTGACGATAAGGTTCATCCTTGCGCTTATTTTTCTCATCGCCTGTCGCCATCTGAGCGCAACTATGATGTGGGTAACCGTGAACTGCTCGCCATCCGCTTAGCCCTAGGCGAATGGCGACAGTGGTTGGAGGGGGCGACCGTTCCTTTTGTCGTTTGGACAGACCATAAGAACCTTGAGTACATCCGTTCTGCCAAACGACTTAATGCCCGTCAAGCTCGTTGGGCGTTGTTTTTCGCTCGTTTCGAGTTTGTGATTTCTTACCGTCCGGGTAGCAAGAACACCAAGCCTGATGCCTTATCCCGTCTGTTTAGTTCTTCTGTGGCTTCTACTGATCTCGAGGGATTCTTCCTTATGGGCGTGTTGTCGGGTTGACAGTCTGGGGAATTGAAAGACAGGTTAAGCAAGCACTCACGCACACTGCGTCGCCGCGCGCTTGTCCTAGTAACCTCCTTTTCGTTCCTGTTTCCACTCGTCTGGCTGTTCTTCAGTGGGCTCACTCTGCCAAGTTAGCTGGTCATCCCGGTGTTCGAGGCACTCTTGCGTCTATTCGCCAGCGCTTTTGGTGGCCGACTCAGGAGCGTGACACGCGCCGTTTCGTGGCTGCGTGTTCAGACTGCGCGCAGAAGAAGTCTGGTAATTTTTTTCTGCTTCTGCTCCTGGTCTTGCTGGGTCTCAGTCTGTTCCCTGCCATCGCATCTCTCCTGTTCTTGTTCCTGCCCTTGCTGTGTCTCAGTCTGTCCCTAGTTCTCATTTTTTTTTTAGAGTAGTACCCTAGTTTCCCTTTTTATCGTTTTTCGTTACGGTCCTGAGGAGAGGAGTTGGGTTCTTTCTCGGGACGTGCTGGACCGTTTGATCTATGATTTCCTCCGTTGCCGCCAGTGTTCCTCCTCGAGAGCGCCAGGAGGCGCTCGGTGAGTGGGGGGGTACTGTCATGTTTGTCATTTATTATCATGTCTTGTCCCTGTGCTCCCCATGCTATTCGTTTCCCTCTGCTGGTCTTATTTGGTTCTTTCCCTCCTTCTATCCCCTCTCTCCCCCTCCCCTCTCACTCTCTCGCTCTCTCTTCTCTCTATCGTTCCGTTCCTGCTCCCAGCTGTTCCTATTCCCCTAATCATCATTTAGTCTTCCCACACCTGTTCCCGATCCTTTCCCCTGATTAGAGTCCCTATTTATTCCTTTGTGATCCGTTCCTGTCCCGTCGGTTCCTTGTTTTGTATTCACCATGCTGTGATTGTGTTTCGCCCTGTCCTGTCGTGTTTTTTGCCTTCATCAGATGCTGCGTGTGAGCAGGTGGCTCTATCAACTACGGCCTGCGCCTACCCGAAGCGACCTGCAGTCTGTGGCCGCTTCTCTAGTTATTCCCCTCTACAGACTAGAGGATTTTTGTTATTCCCTGTTTGGATTTAAATAAACTCTGTTTCTGTTAAGTCGCTTTTGGGTCCTCTTTCACCTGCATGACAGGGGCTTGGGCCCCGTCTCCTAACCATTGGGTGACAGCCAGACAGAATTCCCTGAAATTGGATTCTGTCATCCCTCAACGACACAGACTCTACAGTCTAGTCAAGCCGTTAATAACCATTACTGTCACGCCTTGGTCTTAGTATTTTGTGTTTTCGTTATATATTTGGTCAGGCCAGGGTGTGACATGGGTTTATTTTGTGGTGTGTTTTTGTATTGGGGTTTTAGGCGGCTGAGTAGGGGTGTAGCATAGGCTTGGCTGCCTGAGGCGGTTCTCAATCAGAGTCAGGTGACTCTCGTTGTCTCTGATTGGGAACCATATTTAGGTAGCCTGGGTTTCACTGTGTGTTTCGTGGGTGATTGTTCCTGTCTCTGTGTTTGTTGTCACAAGATAGGCTGTATAGGTTTTCGCGTTTCGTTTGTTGTTTTTTGTGTTTAGTTATTTCATGTATCGTACATATTTTGAATTAAAGAACATGAGTAACCACCACGCCGCATTTTGGTCCGACTCTCGTTCGACAGACGAACGCCGTTACAATTACCAGTAAACACAAATATAAATCTGCGTTGAACAAGAACCAAACATGTCAGCTGAGCGGTAATGTAGCTATACTGGCTAGGAATAATATGTTTTTTATTCCAAACATAGGATTTTTTAAGAACACTGATTTAAAAACTGATGATAGCACTGAACCAAAATAAATGAATGTCCCATGTGAATATTAGATCTGCTCTGCTAACACCCCCAAGCTGTCTTGGTGTGAAGCCTAGAATGAAGACTTTTGCACAAACACACACACACACACACACTCACACACACACTTAGTTTTTCTCTTTTTCCTTTCAGAGTACCTGTCAACCCCCCCCTCCTGTGATAGCAGTGAACTTGACACTTTCAAAGGAGCAGGAAATGAAGTTTTGAAGTTTCGAAGGACCTTTTCTCCCCAGTTTCCCATTGTGAGGGCCAGACATGGCTGATTTGGGCTGCTTTCTGACCGGGAGCTCTCCTCTCCCTCTTTTCTCTCTCCTCTCAACTCACCCCTTCCACTCTCCATTTTCCCTCATATCACTCACCTGTCCCTGTCGTTTCCTTTCCCCTTTTGTTGTTCTCCTCCCCTTCTAGCTGGACCTCCCCTCCCTCCATCCCCTCCCTCCATCCCCTCCCTCCATCCCCTCCCTCCATCCCCTCCCTCCATCCCCTCCCTCCATCCCCTCCCCATAGTTCTGTGCACCAGTGAGGTGAATAGACCATTGATCATGAGGTCTAGATGGCACCTAAACTATTCACCGACCGTCACTTAGTGCCCGCCTCAACCTAGTCCTTTTAACGGGGCTATTGAGATCCATTCAGAGGGCAGCCATTGGGCAGGGGAGAAAGATGGCCACAGCACTATGGGCCTCGGTCTAAAGTCGTGCACTATGTAGGGAATAGGGTGTAATTTGGAATACGTGCATAAAGTCCCATCCATTTTTCTCAGCCGGTGCTTGTTCAAAGTGCTAATAACCATGACGGCAGCATGTGTGTCTGTGCTCATGTCTGGTATGAATGAATACACACGTCTCCTGTCTGGACTGGTCTTCTACCCTACTCTACTTCATAGTGAAGGTTCGCCTGTTCACAACCGAGTTCCTAGTGATAAAAAAAAAAATACTTAGTTTGCCATCAGAATTTCTCTCTCTGGCTTGTGGAAAATATCACACACTCCATCTTGGCAAAGGGAGAAAGTAATGATTTAAAGCATGAGCATGGCAGCCAAGGATAAAGAGACATTATCCCTCTGCATGGGGGTTTGTGGTTTTACACAGCGGCATCCTACTCTGACATCTGTCTGAAACAGGAAACAATACACACACCCACAGACCTGACTGTGTTGAAATCCTCATAAACCTCAGGGCTAGCAGGAAGCCCAGAGACAGGGAAATGGGAACAGTATAATGGTTATTACCTGTCAGTAGTGGTTATAACCTGTCAGTAGTGGGTATTACCTGCCTTAGAAAAGAAAATCAGCACAGTGTCATGGCTCAGAAGCAATACATTTAATAAACCAACATGTTTGAGAGCTATGCTGCGTGCTTTCATCAGGGTTCCCTGTCTGAACCTGTCAGTAGAGGTTAAGATCTGTCACTCTCTCACTACGTCTCAACTCTGTCTCAGTTCAGTCTCAGCCTTGTTTCAGCTCCACAGCCAGAGTGGGATTGCACAGCCATACCGGCAGCTGACAGGAATTCTAATGGAGAACACTGGGCCCTCACTCCCAGAGCAGCGCATGTCCAGGACAAGGAGATGAAATGAGAGCATGAGACGCGTTCTTGGACGAGAGAGGAGGAGGGGGAAAAAGAGATGGCGTCTGAGTGGACTGCAGATCTGCACTGGACATTCTGAAAATGTGTCTATGGAAGGGAAGGAAAGGAAAGGGGGATACCTAGTCTGAATGCATTCAACCGAAATGTGTCTTCCACATTTAACCCAACCCCACTGAATCAGAGTTCAGCTTTCAGTATGCAGCATCTGGAAATGGACCTGGAAGTGAATTTTAATCTTAGGTCATTTTTTAAATTCCCTCCTCATGGCTAAGGTTGGGATGTGGAAAGGGAATGCTGATCCTAGATCTGTGGCTAACTGGAGTTTTTCAGAAGTGACTGATCTCAAGCAGTGACTCATCTGTGTCCCAAATGGCACCCTTTCCCTTACATAGAGCACTACTTCTGACCAGAGCCCAATGGGCCTCACTCCCCCCTATCTGATATACCTACTGCAGACCTCATCCTCCACATACAACACCCGTTCTGCCAGTCACATTCTGTTAAAGGTCCCCAAAGCGCACACATCCCTGGGTCGCACCTCTTTTCAGTTCGCTGCAGCTAGCGATTGGAACGAGCTGCAACAAACACTCAAACTGAACAGTTTTATCTCCATCTCCATTCAAAGACTCAATCATGGACACTCTTACTGACAGTTGTGGCTGCTTTGTATAATGTATTGTTGTCTCTACCTTCTAGCCCTTTGTACTGTTGTCTGTGCTTGTACCATGTTCTGTGCTGCTACCATTTTGTGCTGCTGCCATGTTGTGTTGCTACCATGTTTTTGTCATGTTGTGTTGCTACCTTGTTGTTGTCATGTTTTGTTGCTACCATGTTGTGTTTTCATGTGTTGCTGCCATGCTATTTTGTTGTTGTTGTCTTAGGTCTCTCTTTATGTAGCGGTGTGGTATCTCTCTTGTCGTGAAGTGTGTTTTGTCCTATATTTTTTATTTTTTATTATTGTTAATCCCCCGTCCCCACAGGAGGCCTTTTGCCTTTTGGAAGCTCTAATAGAGCTGACACATCTAACTGATGGAAAGTACTCTCCTTTCTTCTTCTACCTCTTATTTTCCCCCTCTTCCTTTCTTCTCTGAAACAGAAGAGACCTGATTTCCCCTGCTGTCTCTTTCTTTCTCTCTCTCGTTCTCTTATTCTCTCTGTCTGTCTGTCTGTCTCTCTCTCTCTCTCTCTCTCTCTCTCTCTCTCTGCCTCTCTCTCTCTCTCTCTCTCTCTCTCTCTCTCTCTCTCTCTCTCTATTTATCTCTCTCTCTCCACCCATCAGACTGACTCTTTGACTCTGTGCTAGACAGCTGAGGTAGAACTTTCTGGCCCTTATATTATCCTGTATGAGAGGGAAATACCACAGTAACGTGCCCTTATGCCGGTCTTTTACAATTCCTCCTCGGGAGGACAAAAAAAATGATATTGTATATTGCAGTTGACATATTCAATACAGCATAAACCTGAGAGCAGCTTGAGATTCAGGCCAATGTATATAACATTCTACAACACCGCCACAATACTACTGCACATTGTGGCAGGGGACATCGATTAGTGAGTGTCACACTATGTGAACACCGTCAGTCAAATCATTTCACGGGGAAACAAACTGCAAGGGAAAAAACATATTGCATAAATGTTATGACACTGCAAAGTGTTGGTCTGGCTGCAGGCTGTGTTGCCTTTACATTTTCTGTAATACGTAAGTAATGATGCATAGGAATCGTTGAGAGAGAACAGCCATTGATTGTAGTTGGAGGCGTTTTGTCATTGTGGCGTTGAGGTCTGTTTGTGGACCCTGCTTAGTTTTCTCATAGGTTTCTTCATATAGGAAGAGTAGCAGTATTTCGGGATGGAAATATGTGGATTGTTGGTTTATTATGTATGCTATGAAATCTTCTCTCCATTGAAAACAGAAGAACCATGTCGTCAATATAGTATGTTCAACATCAAACCAAATCTTATGTTTTGTGACAGCCCCAGAGTAGACATACAAAACACACACACACACAAACACGCACACACACACTCGCGCGCGCAATAGCATTCTCCATGTAGTGAAACCAGGGCTTAGTGCTTCTATTCACATACACACTCACACGCAAACACACATGCACATACACCCAATCCTCTCTGTAGCGCTGTGAGTAACTCTGAAAATACCATCAAATTGTGTTGCCTGGTGTAATGTTGTGGTTCTGTCTCCTCTCTGTTGTTCACTTCCTTTATCGCTCACTGGTTTGTTTTCAATCAAGACCAATGATAGAAGGAACACAGCTCCTTTCTCTCTCTCTCTCTCTCTCTCTCTCTCTCTCTCTCTCTCTCTCTCTTTTTTTACTCCTTCTCTTTATCCTTTGTCTCTCTCTCTCTCTCTCTCTCTCTCTCTCTTTTTTTTACCCCTTCTTCTCTTTATCCTTTGTCTCCCCTCTCTCTCGCTCTCTCTCTATTTTTTTACCCCTTCTTCTCTTTATCCTTTGTCTCTCTCTCTCTCTCTCTCTCTCTCTCTCTCTCTCTCTTTTTTTACCCCTTCTTCTCTTTATCCTTTGTCTCTCTCTCTCTCTCTCTCTCTCTCTCTCTCTCTTTTTTTTACCCCTTCTTCTCTTTATCCTTTGTCTCTCTCTCTCTCTCTCGCTCTCTCTCTATTTTTTTACCCCTTCTTCTCTTTATCCTTTGTCTCTCTCTCTCTCTCTCTCTCTCTCTCTCTCTCTCTTTTTTTTTACCCCTTCTTCTCTTTATCCTTTGTCTCTCTCTCTCTCTCTCTCTCTCTTTTTTTACCCCTTCTTCTCTTTATCCTTTGTCTCTCTCTCTCTCTCTCGCTCTCTCTCTATTTTTTTACCCCTTCTTCTCTTTATCCTTTGTCTCTCTCTCTCTCTCTCTCTCTCTCTCTCTCTCTCTCTCTCTCTCTCTCTCTCTCTCTCTCTCTCTCTCTCTCTCTCTCTTTTTTACCCCTTCTTCTCTTTATCCTTTGTCTCCCCTCTCTCTCTCTCTCTTTTTTACCCTTTCTTCTCTTTATCCTTTGTCTCTCTCTCTCTCTCTCTCTCTCTCTCTCTCTCTCTCTCTCTCTCTCTCTCTCTCTTTTTTTACCCCTTCTTCTTTTATCCTTTGTCTCCCCCCTCTCTCTCTCTCTCTCTCTCGCTCTCTCTCTCTCTCTCTCTCTCTCTCTCTCTCTCTCTCTCTCTCTCTCTTTTTTTTACCCCTTCTTCTCTTTATCCTTTCTCTCTCTCTCTCTCTTTTTACTCCTTCTCTTTATCCTTTGTCTCTCTCTCTCTCTCTCTCTCTCTCTCTCTCTCTCTTTTTTGACCCCTTCTTCTCTTTATCCTTTGTCTCCCCTCTCTCTCGCTCTCTCTCTATTTTTTTTACCCCTTCTTCTCTTTATCCTTTGTCTCTCTCTCTCTCTCTCTCTCTCTCTCTCTCTCTCTTTTTTTACCCCTTCTTCTCTTTATCCTTTGTCTCCCCTCTCTCTCTCTCTTTTTTACCCTTTCTTCTCTTTATCCTTTGTCTCTCTCTCTCTCTCTCTCTCTCTCTCTCTCTCTCTCTCTCTCTCTCTCTCTCTCTCTTTTTTTTTACCCCTTCTTCTCTTTATCCTTTGTCTCTCTCTATCTCCTCCCTCTCTCAATCTCTCCCGCGCTCTCTGTCTTCTCCCTCACTTTCTTCTCTCTCTCTCTATCTCCCCTACTGTTAATCTCAGATAGAATGTAGGATTCTCCTCACATCCTCAGTTCTCTCTCCCTCCCTCCCTCTTTCTCTCCTTTCCTCTTTCCCTCACTCTAACAGCATGGTGTATGACTGCAGCAAGCCACGGTTCCCAGTCCCTCTCCAACCTACCTGCAGCCCACACACGCACACAGACTGCATTTTGAGATAACATCAGCCTAACTCAGCAGAAAACCGAAACAGCCCTTTTCCAGGTCCCTGTCTTTCAAAGATAATTCATAAAAATCCAAATAACTTCACAGATCTTCATTGTAAAGGTTTAAAACACTGTTTCCCATGCTTGTTCAAAGAACCATGAACAATTAATGAACATACACCTGTGGAACGGTCGTTAAGACACTAACAGATTACAGACGGTCTGCAATTAATGTCACAGTTATGAAAACTTAAGACACTAAAGAGGCCTTTCTACTGACACTGAAAAACACCAAAAGAAAGATGCCCAGTGTCCCTGCTCATCTGTGTGAACGTGCCTTAGGCATGCTGCAAGGAGGCATGAGGACTGCAGATGTGCCCAGGGCAATAAATTGCAATGTCCGTATTGTGAGACGCCTAAGACAGCATTACAGGGAGACATGACGGACAGCTGATCGTCCTCGCAGTGGCAGACCATGTGTAACGACACCTGCACAGAATCGGTACATCCGAACATCACACCTGCGGGACAGGTACAGGATGGCAACAACAACTGCCCGAGTTATACCAGGAACACACAATCCCTCCATTAGTGCTCAGACTGTCCGCAATAGACAGAGAGAATGGACTGAGGGCTTGTAGGCCTGTTGTAAGGCAGGTCCTCGCCAAACATCAACGGCAACAACGTTGCCTTTGGGCACAAACCCACCGTCTCTGCACCAGACAGGACTGGGAAAAAGTGCTCTTCGCTGACGAGTCGCGGTTTTGTCTCACCAGGGGTGATGGTCAGATTTGCGTTTATCGTTGAAGGAATGAGCGTTACACCGAGGCCTGTACTCTGTAGCGGGATCGATTTGGAGGTGGAGGGTCCGTCATGGTCTGGGGCGGTGTGTCACAGCATCATCGGACTGAGCTTGTTGTCATTGCAGGAAATCTCAACGCTGTGCGTTACAGGGAAGACATCCTCCTCCCTCATGTGGTACCCTTCCTGCAGGCTCATCCTGACATGACCCTCCAGCATGACAATGCCACCAGCCATACTGCTCATTCTGTGCATGATTTCCTGCAAGACAGGAATGCCAGTCTTCTGCCATGGCCAGTGAAGAGCCCAGATCTCACCCCCCCCCCCCCCCCCATTTGTTCAGGGACACATTATTCCATTTCTGTAAGTCACATGTCTGTGGAACTTGTTCAGTTCATGTCTCAGTTGTTAAATCTTGTTATGTTCATACAAATATTTACACATGTTAAGTTTGCTGAAAATAAACGCAGTTGACCGTGAGTGGACATTTCTTTTTTTGTTGAGTTTATGTGCAGTGCAGCCTCAAACAACACAACACTCAACCCATATGATTGAGCATGTCTGGTACAAATTCAGTTTTTGTTGCCAAAACCAGGGTTGGAACCAAAAATGATTTGGTTATGAATAGAATTATTCTTTTTTCCATTCCTTTCCACTGTTCCTACCAGCAAAATGAACATTCTGAACTGGTTCGAACCAAAAGAAAGTAACAGTTTTTAATTTAATTAGACATTAAATGACTTCAAAAATCACTTTGGAGAGAGCAGTTTGCTATGGAGTGGGCAAGCTATTGTTTACATGCATTATACAAACAAGTGTATGGTGCGAGATGCGACTGAAATTTTGCAGGTGGGGAGAGTGCCAGAGATGATGGAGGAGGAGGCTTGGCTTGAAGCGTTGGGAATATTTTTATCACATTCGTTATCTGAATTAGGCCCATACAATTATACTTACGGAGGAGCGACTTCTATGAAGGACCTTTGAATGTCTTTGAACTTCTGAGAGTCGGCTTAAAGGTTGACTTAGGACATGAAAAACTCTGCCCCTTTCTACATTTTCAAACAGAAATGGCGCTTCTATAGCCAAATATCATATTCATCCACTGTTTTATAAGTACTAAATGACCTTGAATGATGGTGCATTGATCCGTTATATACTGAACAAAAACATAAATGCAACATGCAACAATTTCAGACATTTGACTGAGTTACAATTCATATAAGGAAATCAGACAATTTAAATCAGTTATGGATTTCATATGACTGGACAGGGGTGCAGCCTTAGAATGCATAGGCCCACCCACAATGGGGAGCCATGCCCAGCCAATCAGAATGAGTTTTACCCCACAAAACGGCTTTATTACAGACAGAAATGCTCCTTATTTCAGCTCATGAAACATGGGACCAACATTTTACATGTTGCATTTACATTTTTGTTCAGGGTACATTTTAAATACGTTATTTTATCATTTTTGCCCAAAGTCGACTTTAATGTTGGACCAGAGCTAGCTAGCTAGTTAGCGGCACCAGAATTCAAATAAAAATGTTTTTGTCGTCAGTAGGCTACAGTAGCCTATGCTTCTTTGGGGAGTGGCAAGTACACACACAAACACTGGCAAAGATTTTCAGGAAGGCAGGCAGACACTGGAATAAGTTTCTGAATGACAGAGAGGACTTTGCATGGGCACTTTATTGCGTTTTTTTTTATGGGACTCTGGAAATACCTGGAACATAAACCGTTATTAACCGGCTTTTAAAAATTTAACCAGGCAAGTCAGTTAAGAACAAATTCTTATTTACAATGATGGCCTAGGAACAGTGGGTGTCACACCCTGGCCATAGAGGGGCTATTTATTCTCTATTTTGGTTAGGCCAGGGTGTGACTCGGGTGGGCGTTGTCATGTTCTTTTTTCTATGTTTTGTATTTCTTTGTTTTTGGCCAGGTATGGTTCTCAATCAGGGACAGCTGTCTGTCATTGTCTCTGATTGAGAACCATACTTAGGTAGCTCTTGCCCACATGGGTTTTGTGGGTAGTTGTTTTCTGTTTTGTGTTTCTGCACCTGACAGGACTGTTTCGTTTTCGTTCATTCTCTTTGTTATTTTGTTTTGTGTTCAGTTTAAATAAAAATAACATGAACACTGACCACGCTGCGCATTGGTCCGATCCTTCATACTCCTCGTCAGAAGAGGAGGAAAACCGTTACAGTGGATTAACTTTCTTGTTCAGGGGCAGAATGACAGATTTTTACCTTGTCGGCTCAGGGATTCAATCTAGCAACCTTTCGGTTACTGGCCCAACGCTCTAACCGCTAGGCTACCTGCCGCCCTCTTTAAAAATAACGGTTCCGGAACAGTATAGATCACTTTCAATCCCGGTTCTGATTCTGTTTCTCAATACATTTAGTTATTTTCTGTTTTTTGGTTCTCTTCCCTTAACCGGTTACAACCCCTGGTCAAAACATTTACTGGCAAATGGGGTTGCTCACTGCTCATGCTAGCTTTGCCTTGACTATATTCCACAAAGTCACTCATTAACAGATCTGAGAAGTACCAGGTCAACATCTGATATTGCTGCTCATTAAGCCATACTGTATAGTCGACAATGAACCTTCATCACCCCTTGAGACCTATCTGCCCTTTACCATGTTGATGTATGTATACTGTATCCCACACACACTGACACACACACACATTATTCTCCCTGCAGTGAAGCCAGTGTTTCTCTTCACTTCTGTGGCTCTATACAAAATGAGCGCTGTGCTGAGGGAATAAACACACACACTCATGCACACACTCACACAGTCTTCTAAAGGATCGGACCCTTTTTTTCAAATTTTCGCCTAAAATGACATACCCAAATCTTACTGCATGTAGCTCAGGACCTGAAGCAGGTATATGCATATTCTTGATTCCATTTGAAAGGAAACACTTTGCAGTTTGTGGAAATGTGAAACGAATGTAGGAGAATATAACACATTCGATCTGGTAAAAGATCATGCAAAAACATTTTCTTTTTTTTGCCGCAGTATATGTGCAAAATTTTAGACTGATCCAATGAACCATCGTATTTCTGTTCAAAATGTTGTATCAAGACTGCCCAAATGTGCCTAATTGGTTTAGTAATAACTTTTCAAATTCATAACTGTGCACTCTCCTCAAACAATAGCATGATATAATTTCACTGTAATAGCTACTGTAAATTGGACAGTGCAGTTAGATTTAAAATAATTGAAGCTTTCCAACAATATCAGATATGCCTATGTCCTGGGAAATGTTCTTGTTACTTACATCCTCATGCTAATCGCATTAGCTTACGTTAGCTCAACCCTAACACTAATTCTAAACTTAAACCTAAACCCCCTAAAAATAGCATTTGACCTTGTGGGGACTAACAAAATGTCCCCAGTTGGTTACATTTTTGTTCGTCTACTATTCTTGTGGGGACTTCCACATACACATCCATAAAAATACACACATAAACACACACGCACGCTCGTACACACACAGAATGGGGATCAGATAGATAAATTAGCCATCAATGATTCAACGGCGGCCACATGATTAAAAACACACACACACGCACGCACGCACACGCACGCACGCACGCACACACACACACACACACACACACACACACACACACACACACACACACACACACACACACACACACACACACGTTTCAAGTGAGAATCAGGCAGGTCTGATGTAGAAAAAGAAAGCATACTTCACCCATATTTAACTTAATTTTTGCAAAAACAGTAGTGTAGCTACCTCGCTACATAGCAACAAACATACTGAAAACACTACCAAGATTCGAATTTAGTTAAACTACCACAAAGCTACTGCAAAATGGAGTTCAAGTACACATGGGATGTGTGTGTGTGTGTGTGCGTGTGTGTGTGTGTGTGTGTGTGTGTGTGTGTGTGTGTGTGTGTGTGTGTGTGTGTGTGTGTGTGTGTGTGTGTGTGTGTGTGTGTGTGTGTGTGTGTGTGTGTGTGTGTGTGTGTGTGTGTGTGTGTGTGTGTGTGTGTGTGTGTGTGTGTGTGTGTGTGTGTGTGTGTGTGTGTGTGTGTGTGTGTGTGTGTGTGTGTGTGTGTGTGTGTGTCCACCGAAGACGTGTGTGTGTTGGATTTGATTAGATGAGGACTGAGCTCAGTCCTATGTGAGCCTTACAGTACAGCTAATTCCTGACTTTGGTTCCAACTCACTGACTGTCTGCATTTCTCTCACTTGCTAAGTCTCTCTTTCTCTATATACCTATTTCTCTCTCTGTACAGCTCTTTCTCACTACACCCCTCTCTCTTCTCTCTCTCTCTCTCTCTCTCTCTCTCTCTCTCTGCGTCCCTCTATCTTTCTATCTCTCTCTTTCCATCTCTTTCTTTCTCTCTTTCTCTCTTTGAATCCCAAGTCCCCAGTTATCCTTTTTAGGTCAAACTAAACGAAATATACTCACATGTCAACAAATAATTGATTAAAACACACGTATCTTGACCTCATGAGGTTGTAGCAACCTCATGATAGGAATAGGGAAAATGTGAGTATCATGTAGTAGACTAAACCTATCAATGTTACATTGAACTGGGTGAATGGAATGAGTCATCCAATATGCTGTAATAGAAATAAGGCCATGGTCATGAAAATAAGTTATCCTCCCTCGACTGCCACTGCAAGTGAGTTAGGGGAGAGAGAGAAGAGAGAGAGAGAGAGAGAGAGAGAGCTTCTGTCCAGTCCTCTTCCCCAATGAAACATTTCTGCATCGCCAGGGAGTTCCAAGGGACTGAAAGCTCCAAAGTCTCGTAATTATTGCAGAACTCAAGATTTCTCTGCACAAATGCCTCTTCTATATCTGAGAACACATACACGCACGAGGTTTTAGCACCATCATAGAAGACACTCTCTGGCGCAGAACGGGCCGTTGTCTGGAGAAGACTTTAATAAGATGACGTGCATTAACCTGCTCTCGCTCTCCAGCCTTGTCTCAGAATAAAACTTATTTGACAAAAATACGTACCGCTCCATTTAGTATGATATGTTACTTTACGTTAGGTTAAATTGCATTGGCCTACAAATGTAATAGCAGTCACACAATATATTATGAATTGTAGGACGTATAGTGTCCTACATCTTGATTGCACCAGTTTGCTTTGAACTGTTTTGTGATATATTACGTTTGACTGCTTTATTATGATATGCTACATTAGACTGCTTTAGTATGATATGCTACAATAGGTTAGGGGT
Organism: Oncorhynchus gorbuscha; assembly: GCF_021184085.1. NCBI lineage: Eukaryota > Metazoa > Chordata > Actinopteri > Salmoniformes > Salmonidae > Oncorhynchus > Oncorhynchus gorbuscha. Next base: position 20,009,413 of record NC_060186.1, on the reverse strand, counting down.
TTAAGGCTAACATGCTAAATAGTTGCTAATTAAGTTGTCAGTGATGAGATTCAAACATGCAACCTTTGGGTTGGTAACAGTAGACGCCATGAGCAACCAACCACCCTTTTTTTTTCCTTAAGTATTCTATTGTCTTATATAACCATACCAAACATAACATATCACACTAAAACAGTCAAATGTAATAGATCATACTAAATGGGTAAAATAATGTAACCTATCGTAACGTAAAGTATCATACTAAATGGAGTGGCACGGATTAGACCAAAATATCATACGTGTTTCTCTGAGACCAGGTTGCTCTCTCTCTCCCCCCAGTAACACAGTATCATGTGATAACACAAGTACTCTACTCCTCTAACCTCTTTCTTTCCTCTCTCTCTCTCTCTCTCTCTCTCTCTCTCTCTCTCTCTCTCTCTCTCTCTCTCTCTCTCTCTCTGGCCTCACCAATTATCATCCTTTTACTACGCACTATTCAGAATTAATATATCTACTACATGGAGGAGAAGGAGAGAGACTAAGAGATGAGAGACAGTCACTCACTGTGCTATCTATCTCCCCTTAGACAAGGGACAGAAGGGTTGAGAAAGAGAGAACTCCCTTGAGAAGCCTGTACATCCTCACTAGGCCAATGCAATCTATTTGTGAATCTGCGGGCCTGGTGATAGGACATCTGCTCCTTTCTGCATCGATTAGTTTGCCTGGTCAGATTAAACTGGATGATGACGTAACAGTGAGGACAAATGGATAATGTGGGATCATATAGCAGGTATCAGGGAGGGTCATACATAATGTAGCATTAACTAACAGGTGGAGTGTCAGGAAGAAGTGGATGGAGGGCCACACAGACAAGATGCAGAGCGGAGGAGCAGGAAGAAGAGAGCGAGAGAGAGAGAGAGAGAGAGCAGAGGAGGGCCACAGACAAGATAGAGCAACAACGAGAGGAGAGGAGAGTAGAGTAGAGGATAGGATAGGAAAGGAGAGTAGAGGAGAGGAGAGGAGTGCAGATGAGAAGCTTCTGCTAACGATGTTCCCTCCAGTCCTGACTAGTCCAAGTGATTAATGGCATTCTCTTTCTCTCTCTCTCTCTCTCTCTCTCTCCTCTTTTTTAGCATAGTGGACACTGCCTCTGAGAGTAGTTGGAGTGAGCTATGGTGGTTTGGTGTGCAAGGCTGCCATCTAGAGGTGCAGTAATTGTAAGAACACCATTGTTATTCAGGACCATCTCTCTCTCCAAAATATCCTCCCAGAATTTTAGATGTATCGCTTTGGATGGAGTAGGAACATCCATCTCCTACTTTACCCCACCCACACAGACACACACACACACACACATGCACACCCTCCCCCATGCATCCTTAACAGAAGAAATACTCCCCCCTCCACTCTTGCTCTGAAATATAAATGAATACACTTCCTACATTGCTTTTCCCAAAACAACTTTTCTATTTCCTCTCTCTACTTTATTATGTTTCCAGACTGAGTCCCTAAGTAGGAAGTAGCTCCCAACGTTCCTGTGGGGTTCTGGGAATCAGCTCTGTGTAACATGGATAGTAACTTAATTTCCTGGACGTGGGTTGTACTGTTTTCTTATAGATACGAGAGACAGAGCAGAATTCCTTTTAATTGGGGTAGAAGTGCTCCATAAACAGTGACCTTCTTCCTAATGACCACATGGAGGTGCTATAAAACCTCACCTCATAACTGCAGAGCCTATCACTGGATAGAGGGTGCATCTCAATAGTCTGACGCTCTCCTTGTGTCTCCCCTTCGCCGCTTCTTCTTATGCATTGAAGGAGACATAATAGACGACAGCAGCATAGCAATGTTTACCTATCAGGTGTTTGCCCCCAACAGAACAGATCTTATGGGTGCAGAGGAATGGTTGCAGAGGAATGAGAGGAGACGAGGATGCGAGGAGAGGAAGCCAATTCAGACTATTGATACGCAGCCAGAGTTCACCAAAAGGCCACACTCTATTCTGTAGATAGATAGTGTTATCAAGTCAGCTAATTGCATATCGTAAACACATGAGCCAAAACGCTATTATGATCAATGAACACATTGATCTTTCCTGGGCTTATCTAGTAGCCCCAGTCTCATTATGAGGTATCATTCATTTGGACTCATTTTGCAATTAAATGCAAGGACAACTCAGAAAATGGAATATCATTTTGGGGATGTTTATGAGTTTGGCAAAAGACATTTAGCTGGCTTACTCTGGTTGCTAAATCTCTTTCTGATGTAGCCAACTTTGTGGCATGTCAACAACAAAGAATTTGTCCAGAGCAGAAACAGAATGCTACCCTTTATAGCTTAGCTACACTCTTGAGTGTTAATTAAATTATACATTTATAATCTTCAAAGTTTCTCGACATTAAATGAGAACAGTCAGCTGTCAAGGTAAAGGAGTTTATGACAGTGTGTGAGTTGCACAGACAGACAGACAGACAGACAGACAGACAGACAGACAGACAGACAGACAGACAGACAGACAGACAGACAGACAGACAGACAGACAGACAGACAGACAGACAGACAGACAGACAGACAGACAGACAGACAGACAGACAGAAATCCACCTACGGCCAGGGAACAGGCTGGACAGAAAGAGGCACAGAGAGACAGACAGACAGGCAGACAGACAGACAGAAATCCACCTACGGCCAGAGAACAGGCTGGACAGAAAGAGGCACAGAGAGACCGACAGGCAGACAAAAGGAGGTACACAGATACAAAGGGAGGAAGAGAGAGCGAAAGAGCGAGAGAGAGAGAGACAAAGAGAGACAAAGAGAGAGCGAGAGCGAGAGAGACAAAGAGAGAGAGAGAGAGAGAGACAGAGAAAGAGAGAGAGAGAGAGAGAGAGAGAGAGAGAGAGAGAGAGAGAGAGAGAGAGAGAGAGAGAGAGAGAGAGAGAGAGAGAGAGAGAGAGACAGAGACAGAGAAAGACAAAGAGAGAGCGATAGAGCAAGAGAGAGAGACAAAGAGAGAGAGAGCAAGAGAGAGAGAGAGAGAGAGAGAGAGAGAGAGAGAGAGAGAGAGAGAGAGAGAGAGAGAGAGAGAGAGAGAGAGAGAGAGAGAGAGAGAGAGAGAGAGAGACAGAGACAGAGACAGAGACAGAGACAGAGAAAGACAAATAGAGAGCGATAGAGAGAGAGAGACAAAAGAGAGAGGGACAAAGAGAGAGAGAGAGAAAGAGAGAGAGAGAGAGACAAAGAGAGAGAGAGACAGAGACAGAGAAAGACAAAGAGAGAGCAATAGAGCAAGAGAGCGAGAGAGAGAGACAAAGAGAGAGAGAGACAAAGAGAGAGACAGAGAGAGAGAGAGAGAGAGAGAGAGAGAGAGAGAGAGAGAGAGAGAGAGAGAGAGAGAGAGAGAGAGAGAGAGAGAGAGAGAGAGAGAGAGAGAGAGAGAGAGAGAGAGAGAGAGACAGAGAGACAGAGAGACAGAGACAGAGACAGAGTGAGCAATAGAGCAAGAGAGAGAGAGAGACAAAGAGAGAGAGAGAGACAAAGGGAGAGAGAGACAAAGAGGGAGCGATAGAGCAAGAGAGCAAGAGATAGAGAGACAAAGAGAGAGAGAGAGACAAAGAGAGAGAGAGACAAAGAGAGAGAGAGAGAGAGAGAGAGAGAGAGAGAGAGAGAGAGAGAGAGAGAGAGAGAGAGAGAGAGAGAGAGAGAGAGAGAGAGAGAGAGAGAGGGAGAGGGACCAGGAAGTGTAACAAGGAGGCAGTTGTACGCTGTCTACAGGAGCTCTGACTCGCAGGCTGGGTCACCCTCTATGGAGGAGCCTGGAAGTCAGTGGAGGGGAACCAGATAGGCCAGTGGTGCAGGATATGTCAGTGCACCATGGAGGCCCACAGAGACAGACTCCAGAGTGTGTCCCCGAAGGTGTTGTCTCACTCCATCGAGCGGATCCTGAGGAGAGCACCGTGTCTAGATGGGGAGGAGAGGGGGGGCGGAGGAGAGGAGGAGCATGGCGGGAGAGACGGAGTCTGTGTGTGTGAAGACCACCGCTGAGCAACAGCCTAAAGTCAACAGATGCCCAGGTGTGTTTCGTCAGTGGTTTCAAAGGCTCAGTTTGTTGGAGCAGGCTGTGGATTTGATAAACTGTGTGATGTGGTTTCGATCAAAGTATCTGCTAAATGACCGTATTAGTAGCAGTAGAAAACTTTAATATCCAAAACACAAGGGGGAAATTAAAGTCAATGAAGCAAGATAAATAGATAAGGACATTTTATATTCAATAGTGTAGATTGCGTTTCTTGTGCTACAGCCTTCTTAACTGCAGAGTTGACCTCTGCAGGACACAGAGTAAGTACTGTACATGTAATTGCAACAGTATTGAATGAGGCTTTATATTTTATTTGAAGAAGGTTTAAGTTCTTGCTAAGTGTTTCTATCCTCTCCGGTGTACCAAAGTTCTGGTACTGCAGAGCCGAGGCAGAGGTAGTTTCGTGCTTTTGTGCTTTTTTTCCTACCCTTTTGCTTTGATGTTGATTTTCAAAAATCTTTTATAAAAGCGGCTTAGGGAATTGGGTTACTTCAAATTCTATTCTGGAGGCAAAAATAAAAACAACGACAATAAACAAAACAATTATGATCCAAAATACACTTGAGACATTACTGTGTAGCTGTGTTACTGTGTAGCTATGTTGCAAATAGGTTACCCCCATTTAGTGCACAAATAACAACTTATTTCCTGTCATAACAGTTTCTGTTACTGTCAAGGTCTACTTGTGTCACGACTTCCGCCGAGGTCGGCCCGTCGGCCCTTCTCCTTGTTCGGGTGGTGTTCGGCGGTCGACGTCACCGGCTTTCTCGTCACTACCGATCCATTTTTCTGTTTCGTTTAGTTTTGGTGTTAGAGTTTTGTTGTATGTTCCATTTTTGGGATTTTGCTTTATTCTTTGACTCAGTTGGATTACTCCATAAGTGTCCTGCGCCTGACTCCGCTTTCACTCTGCACCCAATCGCTGACAACTTGTACTTGGATAGTTACCTGTAAATAAACTTAAAGTGAACGGCCAAACACATTTACAGAGTTTGTTAGATATCTGCTTTCCATTTAGAAAGCAATAAAGTGTGTGTGTTTGGAGTAGTGTTGCGGAGCGGCAGTCGGCGGGTACGAAGCACATTCACCTCAGCCCAGCTAGAGGTGCTAGAGACGTTCTCCCAGGAGAGACAATACCCTGACACACATTCCAGAGAACTACTGGCCTCCCAAACACAGCTGTCAGAGGCACGAGTACAGGTAGGTACACTACTGTGTGTGTGTGTGTGTGTGTGTGTGTGTGTGTGTGTGTGTGTGTGTGTGTGTGTGTGTGTGTGTGTGTGTGTGTGTGTGTGTGTGTGTGTGTGTGTGTGTGTGTGTGTGTGTGTGTGTGTGTGTGTGTGTGTGTGTGTGTGTGTGTGTGTGTGTGTATGTGTGCGTGCGTGCGTGGTTGGTTTCCTGATGGTCCTCTTACATATCTGCTGTGTGTTGTCATCCTGACCCAGATATGGTTCCAGAACCGCCGGGTCAAGTGGAGGAAGAATGGAGCTCTGGGAGAGAACAGGGGATTAGACGAACTCTCAGACACCGACCCAACAGTCTGAGAGGGTGGTGCCGCTTCCTCCGCTGATTGGATCCCTCCAAACCAGGCCACACCCACTACGGCACAGGGTCTTCCTCTCTAGGCCACCCTACCATCCCATTGGTGTTTACCAGCACTTCCTGCCCAAGCTCCACCCAGCCCTGGTACCCTACTCTGAGCCCTACCTGCTTCCCCTCCCAGCCCAGTCCTAGTTGACACCAATGACACACACCATAGCTGGACTCAGCTGACAGACGCACACACTGGATGTCTTGTATGTCAAGTATGTCTGTCCCTGTCAACCATATAGTTCCTTGAATCTGAGAAGTCCTCTCAAAGGTTAAAGTAGTTCATGTGATATGATTAACAGGACAATGTTCTCGAGTCTTTAAACAATGAATATTTATGGGTGACGATTGCCAAGGAAACCATTATATATTATCATTATGTATTTATCGTAGAAACTCAATAAATTACCTGTAGCCCACACATACAGTGCCAGGGTTTGAGAGAGAAAGAGATAGAGAGAGAAATGAAGATAGAAAGAGGGTTATTTCAGATGATACAGGGCCTATAAAAGGGATAGTATGTTGAGATTTCAGATTATTATTCAATTGTTTTATTGCACTTTAAATATATGGTACATTAATGGTACTACCTAATCTTAATTCACCTGGGGTGAGTCTGAGGGTAGGGCAGGTGTACAGTCATTATCTGAGACAGACACACAACCAGGTGTAGAGTCATCACAAATGTGTAAGATGGTTAAATGTTTCAGTGTTGCAGATAGAAATATAGTAGATCGATAGCTCTCAATAAATCTCTTAAATTCAATCTCTGAGAATTATGTTTTTAACTGCAAAGTTCTGGAAATGTCATCCCTGTCACGCCCTGACCGTAGATTGCTTTGTATGTTTCTATTTTTAGTTTGGTCAGGGTGTGATGTGGGTGGGTATTCTATGTTGTAGGTCTAGGTTTTCGTTTTCTATGTGTTTGGCCTGGTATGGTTCTCAATCAGAGGCAGCTGTCTATCGTTGTCTCTGATTGAGAGCCATACTTAGGTAGCCTGTTTTCCCGTTTTGAGTTGTGGGTGATTATTGTCTGGTTCGTGTTTGTTGCACCTGTCAGAACTGTTTGTTTATCGTTTGTGTTTGTGTATTCATTCTGGATTAAAAGTATTATGGACACGTACCACGCTGCACTTTGGTCCTCCTCTCCTTCCACCAACGACAATCGTTACAGAATCACCCACCAAGAAAGGACCAAGCAGCGGGGTAACGAGAGGCAGCGAGATCTGGACTATGAGACAACTTGGGAGGAGGTAGAAAGGTGGTCGGTCGACCCAAAGAGAGTGCCGGAGCCCGCCTGGGATTCTCTGGAACAGTGCGAGGAGGGTTATAGGAGAATGGAGTTGGCGACACGAACACGGCAGCGCACGAGAGGCAGCCCCCCAAAATGTTTTTGGGGGGTGGCACACGGGGAGATTGGCAGAGTCAGGTAGGAGACCTCAGCCAACTCCCCGTGCTTACTATGGTGAGAGAGCGACCGGGCAGGCACAGTGTTATGCGATGAAGCGCACGGTGTCCTCAGTGCGAATGCATGGCCCGGTGCGCTACATTGCAGCCCCCCACAAGTGCCATGCGAGAGTGGGCATCCAGCCAGGGCGTGTTGTGCCAGCCCAACGTGTTTGGTCTCCGGTACACCGTTTCGGCCCAGGGTATCCCACAGCCCGGTTCAACCTGAGCCTGCACTCTGGAGGGTCCTGGCTAAAGTGGTCATCCAGCCTGGAAGAGTGGTGCCAAGGCTGCACACCAGAGCTCCAGTGCTCCCCCCACAGCCCGGTCCATCCGGTTCCTCCTCCACACACCAGGCCTCCTGTAGGTCTTCCCAGCCTGCTGTCGCAAGGGCAAGGGTCGCCGCTCCAAAGGTGCCACTTAAGTGGGCCAAGACTATGGTGGAGTCCACGTCCCGCGCCAGAGCCGCCACCGCGGACAGATGCCCACCCAGACCCTCCCCTATGGGTTTATGTTTTGCGGCCGGAGTCCGCACATTTGGGGGGGGGGGGGGGGGGGGGGGGGGGATACTGTCACGTCCTGACCGTAGATTGCTTTGTATATTTCTATTTTTAGTTTGGTCAGGGTGTGATGTGGGTGGGTATTCTATGTTGTAGGTCTAGGTTTTAATTTTCTATGTTTTTGGCCTGGTATGGTTCTCAATCAGAGGCAGCTGTCTATCGTTGTCTCTGATTGAGAGCCATACTTAGGTGGCCTGTTTTCCCGTTTTGAGTTGTGGGTGATTATTGTCTGGTTAGTGTTTGTTGCACCTGTCAGAACTGTTCGTTTATCGTTTGTGTTTGTGTATTCATTCTGGATTAAAAGTGTTATGGACACGTACCACGCTGCACTTTGGTCCTCCTCTCCTTCCACCAACGACAATCGTTACAATCCCATCTGAACACATGATCAACTAAATGTTTCTCAACTCCAGTCCTAGGGAAACAACTGGTCAATGGCTTGATGATTAGTTGAGTGATTGAATTGGGTGTGTCAGAGTCAATGAATGGGCTGGAGTTGAGGAACCCCGATCAGAATATTTCAGTGAGGTGGTTTGTTCCATCCTTGTAGCTGTGATCTATTTACGATGGCGCTCTTGCCTTGACTCAACAACACTCCTTCCCTCTGCTGAACTTTTCACCCCATCTTATCTGTGTTTTCATGCGATTAGAATTTGGGTGAACCTTGTATTATAACAGTCTTATCAGATGAGCGAAGATGTGTCCCCGTCCACAGGCTGACATTAGAACACACACACACCAGTTTGGCCAAAGGCTGGCAGATTTTTGGGGGTGTTATTGAATTTTCCAAGAATATGTTTGCTGTGTTTCCAAAATGCCTGAAGTGCTGAGCTTTAACCAACATCCAAAGATCAAAGTCAGGCATTTCAAATAGAGGAACATTTCATTTTCATTTCACAGTTCTGTATAACTGGTTTATTATGGCGTGACCAGTGAGTGGTACACTGTATAAATGTATATTGATTTATGTTTTAAATAAGATGTGCTTGTTGCTATATCACTTCATTTCAAAAATATATCAGGAAACAAAAGTATCTAATGGACTGAAGTAGGCGACCGAAAGCTGATCAACAATAGAACGATGGATAATTCTAACTCATATTTGAAAATAAATTGGACTTTGTTTCAGATATTTTGATGAGCTTGGCATGCATGTCCTCTTGTGGTTCAATAAGGGTATCACAGCTCTGACATCTTATTTCTGTGTTCCTGGTTTGAACAGGTGATGGCACTGTAGGACTAAGAATAGGCTACTGTAGAGAAGTTATCTCTACTTTTGCGCCCTCTCCTGGCTCGAACATGAAATTGTTTCCTGTCATCTTTCTCACTATGATCTGTATTAGCGGCCTATCTGGAGCGTAATAATAAACATCATAGGGTCATAGCAGTTGACACGTCAGGATCTAGGCTAAAATACACCAGAGGTCCCATTAGGGACCATATACAGTGCCCTCGGAAAGAATTCAGACCCCTTGACTTTTTAATTCAATTGTTTTTTCCCCCTCATCAATCTACACACAATACTCCATAATGACAAAGCAAAAAGAGGTCAATACATTTTTTAAATCATAAAAAATATATATATATTACATTTACATAAGATTTCAGACCGTTTATTCTGTACTTTGTTGAAGGCCCTTTGGCAGCGATTACTACAGCCTGTAGTCTTCTTGGGTATGACTACAAGCTTGGCACACCTGTATTTGGGGAGATCCTCAATTAATTCTCTGCAGATCCTCTAAAGTTCTATCAGGTTGGATGGGGAGCGTTGCTGCACAGCTATTTTCAGGTCTTTCCAGAGATGTTCGATCGGGTTCAAGTCCAGGCTCTGGCTGGGCCACTCAAAGACATTCAAAGACTTGTCCCGAAGCCACTCCTGCATTGTCTTGGCTGTGTGCTTAGGGTCGTTGCCCTGTTGGAAGGTGAATCTTCGACCCAATCTGAGGTCCTGGCCGCTCTGCAGCAGGCTTTCATCAAGGATCTCTATATACTTTGCTCTGTTCATCTTTCCCTTGATCCTGACTAGTCTCCCAGTCCCTGTCGATAAAAAACATCCCCACACCATGATGCTTTCACTACCATGCTTCACCGTAGGAATGGTGCCAGGTTTCCTGCAGACGTGATGCTTGGCATTCATGCCAAAGAGTTTAATCTTAGTTTAATCAAACCAGAGAATCATGTTTATCATTGTTTGTGAGTCGTTAGGTGACATTTGGCAAACTCCAAGCACGCAGTCATGTGCCTTTTACTGAGGAGTGGCTTCCGTCTGGCCACTCTACCATAAAGGCCTGATTGGTGGAGTGCTGCAGTGATGGTTGTCCTTCTGGAAGGTTCTCCCATCTCCACAGAGGAAATCTAGAGCTCTGTCAGGGACCATTGGGTTCTTGGTCACCTCACTGACCAAGGCCTTCTCCCCCGATTTCTCAGTTTGGCTGGGCGGTCAGCTCTAAGAAGAGTCTTGGTGGTTCCAAACTACTTCCATTTAAGAATGATGGAGGCCACTGTGTTCTTGGGAACCTTCAATGCTGTATAAATCTTTTGGTACATTTGCCCAGAGCTGTGCCTCGACAGAATCCTGTCTTGGAGCTCTATAGACAATTCCTTTGAACTCATGCCTTGGTTTTTGCATTGAGATGCACTGTTAACAGTGGGACCTTATATAGACAAGTGTGTGCCTTTCCAAATCATGTCCAATCAATTCAATTTACCACAGGTGGACTCCAATCAAGTTGTAGAAACATCTCAAGGATAATCAATGGAAACAGGATGCACCTGTGCTCAATTTCAAGTCTCATAGCAAAGGGGCTGAATGCTTATATATATATACACAGTGGGGCAAAAAAGATTTTAGTCAGCCACCAATTGTTCTTCCACTTAAAAAGATGAGAGAGGCCTGTAATTTTCATCATAGGTACACTTCAACTATGACAGACAAAATGAGAAAAAAAATCCAGAAAATCACATTGTAGGATTTTTTATGAATTTATTTGCAAATTATGGTGGAGAATAAGTATTTGGTCAATAACAAAAGTTTATCTCAATACTTTATTATGTACCATTTGTTGGCAATGACAGAGGTCAGACATTTTCTGTAAGTCTTCACAAGGTTTTCACACACTGTTGCTGGTATTTTGGCCCATTCCTCCATGCAGATCTCCTCTAGAGCAGTGATGTTTTGGGGCTGTTGCTGGGCAATATGGACTTTCAACTCCCTCCAAAGATGTTCTATGGGGTTGAGATCTGGAGACTGGCTAGACCACTCCAGGACCTTGAAATGCTTCTTACGAAGCCACTCCTTCGTTGCCCGGGCGGTGTGTTTGGGATCATTGTCATGCTGAAAGACCCAGTCCCGTTTCATCTTCAATGCCCATGCTGATGGAAGGAGGTTTTCACTCAAAATCGCACGAAACATGGCCCCATTCATACTTTCCTTTACACGGATCAGTCGTCCTGGTCTCTTTGCAGAAAAACAGCCCCAAAGCATGATGTTTCCACCCCCATGCTTCACAGTAGGTATGGTGTTCTTTGGATGCAACTCAGCATTCTTTGTCCTCCAGACACGACGAGTTGAGTTTTTACCAAAAAGTTATATTTTGGTTTCATCTGACCATATGACATTCTCCCAATCTTCTTCTGGATCATCCAAATGCTCTCTAGCAAACTTCAGACGGGCCTGGAAGCCTCCCCCCTTTTCCTCCAAACATAACGATGGTCATTATGGCCAAACAGTTCTATTTGTGTTTCATCAGACAGGAGGACATTTCTCCAAAAAAGTATGATATTCGTCCCCATATGCAGTTTCAAACCATAGTCTGGCTTTTATATGGCGGTTTTGGAGCAGTGGCTTCTTTCTTCCGGACCAGCCTTTCAGGTTATGTTGATATAGGACTCGTTTTACTGTGGATATAGATATTTTTGTACCTGTATCCTCCAGCTCCTTCACAAGATACTTTGCTGCTGTTCTGGGATTGAAGGAGGGAAGGAGGGAAGCATAGAAAGGAGACTGAACGCGTCTCCATCCTATGCGGGATTACGGCTGATTGGTCCCATGGTGTTTATACTTGCGTACTATTGTTTGTACAGATGAACGTGGTACCTTCAGGAGTTTGGAAATTGCTCCCAAGGATGAACCAGACTTGTGGAGGTCTACAATTGTCTTTCTGAGGTCTTGGCTGATTTCTTTTCATTTTCCCATGATGTCAAGCAAAGAGGCACTGAGTTTGAAGGAAGGCCTCCACAGGTACACCTCCAATTGACTCAAATGATCTCAATTAGCCTATCAGAAGCTTCTAAAGCCATGACATAATTTTCTGGAATTTCACAAGCTGTCTAAAGGCACAGTCAACTTAGTGTATGTAAACTTCTGACCCACTGGAATTGTGATACAGTGAATTATATGTGAAATAATCTGTCTGTAAACAATTGTTGGAAAAATGACTTGTGTCATGCACAGAGTAAATGTCCTAACCAACTTGTCAAAAATATAGTTTGTTAACAAGAAATTTGTGAAATGGTTGAAAAACGAGTTTTAATGACTCCAACCTAAGTGTATGTAAACTTTCGACTTCAACTGTATATATAGGGATCAGATATATCAGGGATCCTTGCGTGAAAATGATTGGAACCCCTGGTGTAGGGAGGGGTGTGGTATAAAACAAATTATTAGGCCTATAGCTTTCTTGCCACA